>NC_138303.1:102122500-102190000 GCF_965601325.2 Salmo salar | reverse complement strand
TGTTGGGCACATCTTCCTCGGTCCATGCGGTGCCCAGACGGCCACTCCGGCAGCAGTCCTCCCGGGTCATCCCGGACATGTAGAGCACCTGGCACCGGCCGTTCTTTCCCTGCTGCAACCAGCAGTTACCCGCTGGAGAGAGACGGTCCGTGACCAATTAAAGTATCGTATGCGCACGCGTATAACGGTAGAGCATTGCCTTATTTGAGCATGCTAAATCTTAAACAACGCCAACTTTTCCCCATAGCACCATATATCCATTTCTACTTTTTTGTTTAGAGAACATTTCTACAATACAGGTTATGCCAAATGTGTTCTGATTGCGTAAAGACCAACACCAGAGGACGCAAGGGAGGAGCGGCGTGTTCTCACCCCTCCTTGGGACCCACCAGTCCATCTGTCTCAGGCTATCAGCTCAGCTTGTAGGAGAATGACCCACTTGTAAAGGTATAGGAAGTCACATTGGCTAATCTCCGACTCTATTATGCAATAAAGCTTGTACATTACGAATTGGTCATAGATTTTCTTTCAGACTAGGCCTACCCATGCAATTTTATAATTGATCGCATGTTTTGATTAACTACATTAGATCTAACATATTTAGTTTTAGACACAATCCCAATCATTCAAGACAAATATGAGCACACAACCCACACAATAACCCATATTTTCTTCTGAGGTATTTGGAAGATACATGTACTGAACTAGCTTGGCTGATGTTTCAATGTCGCCTACAACTTGACCTTAAAAAGTTATACCATCCTTACTCAACAATATAACTGGTCACATAATCAATCACAGCATACTCACCCTGGACTTTGTAGTCCTCCATAAAGTGAGTGAACCACATGAAAAGCGCAATCACGCCTTGACGGAGCTGTGGTGTTTGTAGCATCCTAAACATGGGAACCGATGGCAGAGTGGCGCGAACGACTGCAGTCCTGACGCGCAGCGGAGAAGTTGTGTCTGTGCGCACGCGATGCAAAGCTCAGTGAGTGACTGTCAAACTGTCTGACTCCGTCTCTCTTTTCAAATCTTTAAGGGTCTGTAGCTCAATATCTGAAGTGGGCGGTCTTCAAATTGGTGGGGTGGGGGATGTTTTTTGTTTTATAGTTTTCCCTTCATCAGGTCCCGAACAGTAACTAGACTCTATAGAGTTTCTCAATAGTGAGTGTGCATTAAAGGATTTTAAAGAATGGTTTGGGGGCAGGAGTACTGACGACATTGGTGCGTAAAGAGATTGTCAAGAACACAATGTTGATCAGAGGGCATTAAACACACATTTAATTCTATTGACAGTTGTACCTGTGTCATTCATTGTACACCTACTGAAACGACATTCATTTGATGTTGTTTGCTCAAATATTTTAGTTGCATAAAATGTCATAACAGCTGTTTTGAGATGTCATTAAAAGTTCGTATGATGCAGTATATTCGTTATCAGAGTTATTCGCAAGAAATACAAATACAATAGGGTTAAATATATGTTAATTTTTTTCTCCAAGTGGGCTAGTACACCCACCGGCCCACGCCGGTTTTGGTTATGCGTTAATCTTTGTAAGTTCTCCATTGCTGTGGATAGATAGCCTATAAGAAATGATAATAATAGCCACAGGAATACAACCATTCCAATAATAGATTGGTGAGTAGTTTGGCCCTCGCTCTCTGGGGTCAAACATATAAATATAGGCTGTCCAATCCCGTCTACAAAGAGGCTTTTAAAGATAAACATATACATTAGCCAACGCTTAGCTGTTGAGCTGCCTTAGTGTGAATAGCTTCCCCCATATGTCGCAACGCCTTAACAGGTGGCACCTCACATGTGCCACCTCTGGACAGGTAGACTAGATTTACGTCCTCAACCATAACGGCTCTGCTTTCAAATGGTGATATCGTGTGCCCTCCATTGGTAGACACGTAGAACTGCACCTCACCTGGTCCAGTTTCTGAGTGCTGGTGCCAATGTGTGCCAAGGGGCGCCAAGAGAGCAATGATTTTGTGATACTTGAAATGATCGAATCGAATGACCTAACCTCTAACAATCAGTTAAATGGTTAAATTGAAATTTCTAACGTTTTGCAACCGATACATATTAGTCATAGTTTATATATGCTAAACCTCAAATAGCAACACGACATAGACAAAATAAGAAGCGAGCATCGCATATCAACTAGGCATGATAGAGGGGAAAATGTGGTTTAAAATGTTCTTTATGGCATAATTTTGATTTGTTTGGGTCTAGCCTACATGCGTTAGAGTGACACCTAATGGTCTGTCCTATTTCCTGCATACCAGTCAGCTGACTGCGAGGATGAGCGATGGTTCAGGGTCTGGCAGTAGTAACGTGGTAGCCTACATTCATTTGATCAATTTTGTGTATACAACTTCATTCATGACTACCGAAGTATGCGCAATAGGCTGTTTAAGAGTGTTGAGCTGTCACTGTCATGTTGGAGAGTTCTGCAAATACTGGTTTCAAATAGCCTGGCAAATGAACACTCTTAAACAGCCTATTGCGCTTGCTTGAAACCAGTATTTGCAGAACTCTCCAACATGACAGTGACAGCTCAAGGTTTATCTGAATTGTTTGCGTCTCTCTGTCATGAGTGGAACTACAATTGATTAGTGTCTTACTGTCTTTACGTTTATAATAGATGTCAGTGTTGTATTTCGCCAAAAGTGCTGAGTTGACAGGACACAAATAAGAGACGATCAGGGTCCCTTCAGAACTGATGACCCTTGAGTTTTGGGAGGACCTTGTCAACAGACACCACAGGTAAATAAGAGACCATACAAGTTGAATTCGAAGAGGTATTTGTCATTTAACTCATGATGTAATGTATTGTCTTTATTCCCCAGACTGTTTGCCGTGCACCATTCATTTGTTTTGGCTGTGCGTCAGGAGTATGTGGCCCTTGGGGACCAGCGCATGAGCCTGAGGGACGGTGGCGAGGTTGCTGTCCTTCCACCTCTAAGTGGGGGATAAATAGGCCTCTTAATTCAGGTGAGACATGTTGCTGTCAACAATAGCGTACCAGAACTCAAACACACAATAGTTAATTACACCATCTCAGAATATCAAGGTGAATTCTGATCTCAATTTCATCTACTCTATAGTTTATTTTTCCAGCAGAAATCTATCTCCACCAATTTCAGTGTTACTTATATGACCCCCTGACTGCTTATTTTGGCTTCCTCATCCCTCATTCCTAACACAGAGATGTCTGAGGAAGGAGGAAGGGGTCCGAGTGACCTGGTCAAGCTGACCCATGACAAGCTCTTTGTGGATGCAGTGTCAGACTCTTCAGCTGCCCCTCCTGTGGCGCTATTTCCATCTTCATAGGTGAGTAGGGACTTTACACATATCTCATCTTCGTATACAGTACCAGTCAAAAGTTTGGACACGCCTTCTCATTCAAGGGTTTTTCTTTATTTTTACTATTTTCTACATTGTAGAATAGTAGTGAAGACATCAAAACTATAAAATAACACATATGGAATCATGTAGTAACCAAAAAAAGTGTTCTGACGAGGACCGCTCTCATGAGGACCGCCACAGGAAAGGAAGACCCAGAGTTACCTCTGCTGCAGAGGATAAGTTCATTCGAGTTACCAGCCTCAGAAATTGCAGCCCAAATAAATGCTTCACAGAGTTCAAGTAACAGACACATCTCAACATCAACTATTCAGAAGAGACTGTGTGAATCAGGCCTTCATGGTCAAATTGCTGCAAAGAAACCACTACTAAAGGACACCAAAAAGAAGAAGATACTTGCTTGGGCCAAGAAACACAAGGAATGGATATTAGACTGGTGGAAATATGTCTTTTGGTCTGATGAGTCCAAATTTGAGATTTTTGGTTTCAACCGCCGTGTCTTTGTGAGACGCAGAGTAGGTGAATGGATGATCTTCGCATGCGTGGTTCCCACCGTGAAGCATGGAGGAGGAGGTGTGATGGTTTGGGGGTGCTTTGCTGATGACACTGTCAGTGATTTATTTACAATTCAAGGCACACTTAACCAGCATGGCTACCACAGTATTCTGCAGCGATAAGCCATCCCATCTGGTTTGCGCTTAGTGGGGCTGTCATTAGTTTTTCAACAGGACAATGACCCAAAACACACCTCCAGGCAGTGTAAGGGCTATTTCACCAAGAAGGGGAGTGATATAGTGCTGCATCAGATTACCTGGCCTCCACAATCACCCGACCTCAACCCAATTGAGATGGTTTGGGATGAGTTGGACCGCAGAGTGAAGGAAAAGCAGCCAAAAAGTGCTCAGCATATGTGGGAACTCCTTAAACACAGTTGGAAAAGCATTCCTCATGAAGCAGGTTGAGATAATGCCAAGAGTGTGCAAAGCTGTCAACAAGGCAAAAGGTGACTACTTTGAAGAATCTGAAATATAAAATATATGTTGATTTGTTTAACACGTTTTTGGTTACTACATGATTACATATGTGTTACTTCATAGTTTTGATGTCTTCACTATTATTCTACAATGTAGAAAATAGTAAAAATAAATAAAAACCCTTATATTTAAAACCAAAAACATTTAGACTTTACTGAAGTAGCAAAATTATATTGCATTGCTAAAATATGCTTAAGTATCAAAAGTAAAAGTATAAATAATTTCACACTCCTTATATTAAGCAAACCAGACGGCACCATAACTTTTAAAACATTTTTTTAAGGATAGCCAGGGGCACACTCTAACACTCAGATGTCATTTACAAACAAAGCATTTGTGTTTAGTGAGTCCGTCAGATCAGAGGCAGTAGGGATGACCATGGATGTTCTCATGAGAAGTGCCATTTTCCTGTCCTGCTAAGCATTTGAAATGTAAAGAGTACTTTTGGGTGTCAGGGAAAATGTGTTCAGTAAAAAGTACATTATTTTCTTGAGAAATGTAGTGAAGTAAATGTTGTCAAAAATATAAATAGTAAAGTCCAGATACCCCAAAAAACGACTTAAGTAGTACTTTCAAATATTTTTGCTTAAGAACTTTACACCACTGATCAGAGCACACCCATTTACACTGAAGGCTTGTGTTAGGCTTTAGCTCAGCAGGCTAATACAGTCAGTCTCGTGGAACACAATAGACCCTGGTTGGAAGTTTGAACCCAGTCGCTCACACATGTTCAGTCAAGGCCAGGATGTCCATGATGGTGATTAATGAATTATTTCAGGGACAACAAGGAACAATTTTGAGGGGAAGAAGGTGGTGCAGTTGGAGTATGAAGCTAATGTCTCCATGGCCCAATCAGAACACAGGAAGATCTACACAGACATCAGGGCAAGATGACCCACTGTCAGGCACGTCTGTGTCCATCATCGACTGGGGTGAGCTTCACACAACTCTCCTTGTCGCATTCCTGGTAAACTAACTAACTAACTAACTAACTAACTAACTAACTAACTAACTAACTAACTAACTAACTAACTAACTAACTAACTAACTAACTAACTAACTAACTAATAACAGTGTTGTAACTTTGAGACATTAACTCTGTTACTATGTGAGACTATGTGTGGGGAACTGTAACTTTATGAGAGACTGCTACAAGACTAAGTGAATTCTTCTGTTTTACAGGCTGGTGCCTGTGAATGAGCCCAGTGTGATCATCGGCATCTCATCTCCTCACCGAGGGAACTCTCTGGAGGCAGTGCAGTTCTGTATAGACACCCTGAAAGCCACCGTGCCCATATGGAAGAAGGTGAAAACACCCTGAAAGCCACCGTGCCCATATGGAAGAAGGTGAAAACACCCTGAAAGCCACTGTGCCCATATGGAAGAAGGTGAAAACACCCTGAAAGCCACCGTGCCCATTCGGAAGAAGGTGAAAACACCCTGAAAGCCACCGTGCCCATATGGAAGAAGGTGAAAACACCCTGAAAGCCACTGTGCCCATATGGAAGAAGGTGAAAACACCCTGAAAGCCACCGTGCCCATATGGAAGAAGGTGAAAACACCCTGAAAGCCACTGTGCCCATATGGAAGAAGGTGAAAACACCCTGAAAGCCACCGTGCCCATTCGGAAGAAGGTAAAAACACCCTGAAAGCCACTGTGCCCATATGGAAGAAGGTGAAAACACCCTGAAAGCCACTGTGCCCATATGGAAAAAGGTAAAAACACCTTATCATGTAGTTACAGACAGATAAGCAAAGAAGGTTGTTTATAATATAATATGTAATAATAATATAATACAATAATATATGCCATTTACCAGATCTTTTATCCAAATGCGACTTAGTCATGCATACATACATTATGGGTGGTCCCGGCAATCACAACCACTTTCATGGTGTAGCAAGCACCATGATCTACCAACTGAGTTACAAGCACCATGATCTACCAACTGAGTTACAAGCACCATGATCTACCAACTGAGCTACAAGCACCATGATCTACCAACTGAGTTACAAGCACCATGATCTACCAACTGAGTTACAAGCACCATGATCTACCAACTGAGTTACAAACACCATGATCTACCAACTGAGCTACAAGCACCATCTACCAACTGAGTTACAAGCACCATGATCTACCAACTGAGTTACAAGCACCATGATCTACCAACTGAGTTACAAGCACCATGATCTACCAACTGAGTTACAAGCACCATGATCTACCAACTGAGTTACAAGCACCATGATCTACCAACTGAGTTACAAGCACCATGATCTACCAACTGAGTTACAAACACCATGATCTACCAACTGAGTTACAAACACCATGATCTACCAACTGAGTTATAAGCACCATGATCTACCAACTGAGTTACAAGCACCATGATCTACCAACTGAGTTACAAGCACCATGATCTACCAACTGAGTTACAAGCACCATAATATACCAACTGAGTTACAAGCACCATCTACCAACTGAGTTACAAGCACCATGATCTACCAACTGAGTTACAAGCATCGTGATCTACCAACTGAGTTACAAGCACCATGATCTACCAACTGAGTTACAAGCACCATAATATACCAACTGAGTTACAAGCACCATAATATACCAACTGAGTTACAAGCACCATAATATACCAACTGAGTTACAAGCACCATCTACCAACTGAGTTACAAACACCATGATCTACCAACTGAGTTACAAGCACCATGATCTACCAACTGAGTTACAAGCACCATGATCTACCAACTGAGTTATAAGCACCATGATCTACCAACTGAGTTATAAGCACCATGCTCTACCAACTGAGTTACAAGCACCATGATCTACCAACTGAGTTACAAACACCATAATATACCAACTGAGTTACAAGCACCATCTACCAACTGAGTTACAAGCACCATGATCTACCAACTGAGTTACAAGCACCATGATCTACCAACTGAGTTACAAACACCATGATCTACCAACTGAGTTACAAGCACCATAATCTACCAACTGAGTTACAAACACCATGATCTACCAACTGAGTTACAAGCACCATGCTCTACCAACTGAGTTACAAGCACCATGATCTACCAACTGAGTTACAAGCACCATGATCTACCAACTGAGTTACAAACACCATGATCTACCAACTGAGTTACAAGCACCATGCTCTACCAACTGAGTTACAAGCACCATGATCTACCAACTGAGATACAAACACCATGATCTACCAACTGAGTTACAAGCACCATGCTCTACCAACTGAGTTACAAGCACCATGATCTACCAACTGAGTTACAAGCACCATGATCTACCAACTGAGTTACAAACACCATGATCTACCAACTGAGTTACAAGCACCATGATCTACCAACTGAGTTACAAGCACCATGATCTACCAACTGAGTTACAAACACCATGATCTACCAACTGAGTTACAAGCACCATGATCTACCAACTGAGTTACAAGCACCATGATCTACCAACTGAGTTACAAGCACCATGATCTACCAACTGAGTTACAAGCACCATGATCTACCAACTGAGCTACAAGCACCATGATCTACCAACTGAGTTACAAACACCATGATCTACCAACTGAGTTACAAGCACCATGATCTACCAACTGAGTTACAAGCACCATGATCTACCAACTGAGTTATAAGCACCATGATCTACCAACTGAGTTATAAGCACCATGCTCTACCAACTGAGTTACAAGCACCATGATCTACCAACTGAGTTACAAACACCATAATATACCAACTGAGTTACAAGCACCATCTACCAACTGAGTTACAAGCACCATGATCTACCAACTGAGTTACAAGCACCATGATCTACCAACTGAGTTACAAACACCATGATCTACCAACTGAGTTACAAGCACCATGATCTACCAACTGAGTTACAAGCACCATGATCTACCAACTGAGTTACAAGCACCATGATCTACCAACTGAGTTACAAACACCATGATCTACCAACTGAGTTACAAGCACCATGATCTACCAACTGAGTTACAAGCACCATGCTCTACCAACTGAGTTACAAGCACCATGATCTACCAACTGAGTTACAAGCACCATAATCTACCAACTGAGTTACAAACACCATGATCTACCAACTGAGTTACAAGCACCATGCTCTACCAACTGAGTTACAAGCACCATGATCTACCAACTGAGTTACAAGCACCATGATCTACCAACTGAGTTACAAACACCATGATCTACCAACTGAGTTACAAGCACCATGCTCTACCAACTGAGTTACAAGCACCATGATCTACCAACTGAGTTACAAACACCATGATCTACCAACTGAGTTACAAGCACCATGCTCTACCAACTGAGTTACAAGCACCATGATCTACCAACTGAGTTACAAGCACCATGATCTACCAACTGAGTTACAAACACCATGATCTACCAACTGAGTTACAAGCACCATGATCTACCAACTGAGTTACAAGCACCATGATCTACCAACTGAGTTACAAACACCATGATCTACCAACTGAGTTACAAGCACCATGATCTACCAACTGAGTTACAAGCACCATGATCTACCAACTGAGTTACAAGCACCATGATCTACCAACTGAGTTACAAGCACCATGATCTACCAACTGAGTTACAAGCACCATGATCTACCAACTGAGTTACAAACACCATGATCTACCAACTGAGTTACAAGCACCATGCTCTACCAACTGAGTTACAAGCACCATGATCTACCAACTGAGTTACAAGCACCATGATCTACCAACTGAGTTACAAACACCATGATCTACCAACTGAGTTACAAGCACCATGATCTACCAACTGAGTTACAAGCACCGTGATCTACCAACTGAGTTACAAGCACCATGTTCTACCAACTGAGTTACAAACACCATGATCTACCAACTGAGTTACAAGCACCATGCTCTACCAACTGAGTTACAAGCACCATGATCTACCAACTGAGTTACAAACACCATGATCTACCAACTGAGTTACAAGCACCGTCTACCAACTGAGTTACAAGCACCATGATCTACCAACTGAGTTACAAGCACCATGATCTACCAACTGAGTTACAAACACCATGATCTACCAACTGAGCTACAAGCACCATCTACCAACTGAGTTACAAGCACCATGATCTACCAACTGAGTTACAAGCACCATGATCTACCAACTGAGCTACAAGCACCATGATCTACCAACTGAGTTACAAGCACCGTGATCTACCAACTGAGTTACAAGCACCGTGATCTACCAACTGAGTTACAAGCACCGTGATCTACCAACTGAGTTACAAGCACCATGATCTACCAACTGAGCTACAAGCACCATGATCTACCAACTGAGTTACAAACACCATAATATACCAACTGAGTTACAAACATCATGATCTACCAACTGAGTTACAAACACCATGATCTACCAACTGAGTTACAAACACCATAATATACCAACTGAGTTACAAACACCGTGATCTACCAACTGAGTTACAAACACCATGATCTACCAACTGAGTTACAAGCACCATAATATACCAACTGAGTTACAAGCACCATGATCTACCAACTGAGTTACAAGCACCATAATATACCAACTGAGTTACAAGCACCGTGATCTACCAACTGAGCTACAAGCACCGTGATCTACCAACTGAGCTACAGATGACCAGTTATTGTCATCACGGACATGCTATATGTGTTAATACAGTGTTGTTACAGTACTATAGTAATAATTACATTTTTACTACACAGGTATAAGAGCAACTTAATGTAAAGTGTTTACAAAATGTATGTATGGTGTACTTTGTACAATGCTCTGCATAATGTTTACAAGGTATAGGGTATTCATTAAGTAAGAGTTGCGTGAAACTAATCATTGTCAAGTGACAGTCACATGGCTCCAGAGCCTGGCTGAAGCCTGTCTGACACAGTTTGAATTGGTGCATTATGCTGAATTCATAACCAAGTGAGAAGGTGGTATTTACCACATAGGACTGGGAATAATCCAACTGAACGCCCCTCCAACTGGTAATTACTAGTGGGTAATTTCTATCATCCTGATCACAGACTTCTCCTACATTCTGACCTCTGAAAGGACCTACTAAAGAAATTACCTCTATAACAGCATTTTCGGCAGTTTAATTTAACAACAAAAAATTTAGTCATAAAAAGCAATCTATGAGTATGGTTTTTAACATTATAATTTGTTTAAAATCATGATAGCTCTAGTTTAAGGTTGACGTAGCTTGTTGGCCATTAGCCAATCAGTGTTTCTCAATGAGTTCAACGCACATGAATGTATTGAACTGCTATTTACGAATTCTCAACTGGTAATTACCACCTTCCACTTGGTTATGAACGCAGCATTAGTTCCACGGGAAGCTAATACTGGGGTCTTTTTTCTGTCTTTGGTAGGAGGTGTATGAAGCTGATGAGTCCTGTTGGAAAGAGAACAAGGAGTGCCAGTGGACAGAACAGAGTTGACCTCTGACCTCATCTAGGAGCTTTTCTATGACAAATATTAGATCACACACAGTACCAGTAAATCTAAAGTTGTCCCTAACAATACAAAAATGAAGTCATTCACACTTTTATGTACGTAAAGTTTTAATGAAATCATATTCCCCATCAGCATATTTACAATACTTTGAAAATCAAAAGTTTCAATGAACACAATAACATTGTCATAAAAAAAGATGAATGCTCGAGAATTGTAATGAAGGAAGTGATATGTACCCTTAGAAAATACACCTGGAAAAATATCAGTTCAAAAATAGATCTCATAAACATTATCGCAGAGAGTTTAGTCTTTGCTACTGTCTGTATCCTACAGTGAATTATTTGCTGTTGTTTCTCTCAATCATGATACAATGACTGTACAAAATAAACGGATTAACCAGTAAGCGCTTCTAATATTGCATTTTCACCATAGCTATGTAGGGAATAAGTAAAACACTTGTTTAAGTGTTATGTTTTATCTATTGATAATAAAGTATTTGAATGATACATATTTAATATAGAAACCACACAATAAATATACTTATTTTCTACACAATCAATAACTCTGCTTTTCTTTGATTAAGATCACTACATTTTTACAAATAGTACAATGAATCAATTTTTACATGAATATGATTTGAATACAGTGTATATTCTAAAGACAGCATCTTCACAGTGTCTCCCAAGGCAGTTGTATGGCTGGGGTAATTATACAGCATTGTCTCTGTAAAACAGTGACTGAGATACTCAAAGCCAGGAAGTGCCTCAGTGAAAGTATGGGTTGTTGATGTTCTATTATTATTTTGATATTCAAGTAAATTTCTCTTTCACAAAAAAGGATGCCTCGGCATCAACATAATGCCAAACGCCTCCCACTGCCATGTAAAGCACCGAGAACGTCATATGCTAGCATATGATAACATGCTATGATATGATAACGTCCATAATCTCTCATGTGTAAACTATTGTCTATATCCATTTGAAAGGCTATTTACAGTATACTACTGTGCTTTTCAACAATTGATATCAATAACATCAATTGATATGACAAATTACTATACACAAGCTTCATACTCAACAATAGGCCTCAACAATTCCGTGAAGATATATAAAAAGGAATACCAGTACTGAAGTATGAATTCAGCCAGCAAAAATGCACTGTAGATAAATAACGTCCCTATGGAGGGTCCAAGATGGCTGACATAACAGGGTCTTCGCTTGGAAGTGTTTGGTGGTTAGAGAATCATGTTACCTCCACTAATAAAATCTGTTGTCTCTTTGGTCCCAATCAAAACACACTCTCTAACACGCTCAAACAATGTGTTTCTGTTCACTCCAAGCAATCGTTCACTCCACAACCAAAACCATGTTAAAGCCACCACCCAAACAGCCCCATCCACTAACAAGCCATTTGCTCAATATATATGTACAAATCATGTTTATTCAGTTTGTGTGTGGTTGTGGTTGTGGTCTTTGGTCATTGTGTTCTCAGTCTGTTGGCACATTGTAGTTTCTAAGATGGGTTCTTTCCTGCGCCTGGTTCTCACGCTGCTGCGTTCTCCTGCAGACCCTCGGTCTCCGCCTGGTCTTCATCAGTGTTTTTCATCAGCTGCTGGTACTTTCTCCTGAAGAAACCAAACTGGGAGGAGAGACAGAGAGAGACAGAGCGAGAGTGAGACAGAGGGAGAGAAAGGCACACAAACAGAAGACGTGAAGGAAGAATAAGAGATGACGTAAGAGAATCTCATGTTTCACGTTTTTAATGACACATGCACAAGTGCCGTGAAATGCCTTTCTTGCAAGCTCCAAACCCAACAATGCAGTAATCAATATCAATGTAACACTAAAAATAAGGTAGAACAAAAACACACGCTAAGCAATAAGAACACGACAAAGTAAGAAGCTACGGTGCCCTCCATAATAATTGAGACAGTGAAGCATTTTAAATTTTTTATTTTGGCTCTATACTCCAAAAGTTTGGATTTGAAATCAAACAATGACCATGAGGTTAAAGTGCAGACAAATCCAAACCTTTGGAGTATAGAGCCAAAATAAGAAAAAATGCCTCACTGTCCCAATAATTACAGAGAGCGCTGTATATACAGGGTCAGTTCTAATACCATATTTACAATGTGGAGGGATACTGGCGTGATAGAAGTAAGGATAGCTGGTCTTGTTAGGATAGCTCAGAGCATCTGCTATTTTTCAGTAGTTCCGTATAAGAGAGTTTTACATCATAAAGTGCAAAAGACTGGCACATACCTTCCAAAGCAGGCCAATGACGAGAGCCAATAGAAGCAGGCCTCCAATCACACTGCCCACAATAACGCCTACAGGGATCTCCCCTTTCACCCCTGGTTTACTGATGGTGACGCCAACCTGCAGACAGGTCAGGAGACAGATGACAGCGTTCAGGAGAAGGCAGGATGTTTCACACCAGCAGTCAGGCAATACAAGGAGTGTAGCTGTTAATATGCTGGTCATCTAAACACATTGAACTTGTACAAATTAACAAACTCTGCCTGGACATCAGAGATATAACATTAAGGTGTATTTAAAAGTATTTTATGTATTAGTCCAGTACCGTCAGGTGCTTGTGAGAGATGACCAGAAGTTCAGGTTGGGAAGTCTCTATCTCTGTGCTCACAGTCAGCACAGTGGACTGGAATGAGGACTGCTCAGAGACAACACAAGAGGAGGATTAATGAGGTGATGTCTGGACACCATTAAAGAGGAGGAGAAGCAAGCATGTAAATGATGAGGAACAGATGAATTTGTCTATCTATACTTACAGCAGCAAAGGTACCGTTCCATATCCGTGTGGTCATGTTCACAAAGAAATCGCTCA
This sequence comes from Salmo salar, assembly GCF_965601325.2. NCBI lineage: Eukaryota > Metazoa > Chordata > Actinopteri > Salmoniformes > Salmonidae > Salmo > Salmo salar. The sequence goes on along the minus strand of NC_138303.1, from coordinate 102,176,242 downwards.
TCATCCCCATGTCTTTCAGGACACATTTCATAGGCTGGCACTTGGCTGTCTTACAGTTCTGGAAGAATCCGAAAACAATAGATGGGTCATTCCTACCATGCGGTGGCTTTTCTGTCCCGAGGAAATATCACTTCTTATTTAGTGTAAAATGTGGAGTACAAAAGACTTTAAATATAAAAGTCAGGTGTCCTTTACCTTAAAAAAAACTAAAATATGGATCTTGAAAGGGAATTTTCTGCATTTTGAACACTTTGTTTCAGTGGATGTAGGTGTTTTCGCCATGTCCTCGGGTGTTATTCATCAACTTCCACAAGAAATATAAGCCTTAAAGTAATAACATAAATCAAATCTTCATTATTTTATAGCCCAGGTTAAATTCTCTCTCATCAATAATGTTTTTTTTCCTCATGATTATTGTATTTATTATTATTTTATTTAAGATTTTCTGAGTGTCCCTGGTATCCCTTTCCACCCTGTTAGTTTGTTTTAATTCTCCATTTACGAAATCAACCCTTCCTACAATGACACCACATTCAGGAAGTGTTGTAATTCTCCATTTAAGAAAACAACCCCTTCCTACAATGACACCACATTCAGGAAGTGTCATCATTTCTTTGGTGGGAAAACAATGGTGCAAAGCTAAATAAATATAAACACTCAGCTTTATGTATTCTTCCATGTTTGATGTTGTTAGTATGTATGTCCCACTCATACATTTCCACCCTGCTAGGCTTAATTATAGAGAAAAATCAACAACATTTCAAAATGTTAAAATATGTTTGATAGAGAAGTTAAAATCCTGTTCAAGTGTTCAACATTATGCTAGCTCAAACTTGCTTGCTCACAGAGCTATGGCTAATTTGAACAAAGATGGCATTGACAGACATGACAGCACTGCTTCTAGCTCCTAAGCAACTTTGCAGTATTTATTTTTTGTGTGTCATTTCTTGGCCATCACTAGCCAGCTACCACCTGGTAACTCAACCCTGCACCTTAGAGGCTGCTGCCTTATGTACATGGAATCACTGGTCACTTTAATAATGAAACACTAGTCACTTTATTAATGTTTACATACTGTTTTACTCATTTCATATGTATATACTGTATTTTACTGTATTTTAGTCAATGCCACTCCGACATTGCTCGTCCTAAAATGTATATATTTCTTAATTCCATTCTATTACTTTTAGATTTATGCGTATTCTTGTGAATTGTTAGATATTACTGTAATGTTGGAGCTAGGAACACAAGCATTTCGCTACAACAGCAATAACATTTGCTAAATATGTGTATGTGACCAATAACATTTGATTTTGATTTGATTTGAATTTGGGCTCCAAATGTCCACCCTGTTAGGATTATGCAGCTGACAGGTTATAAAAAGAACCTGAAAAAAGAAACAAGTGCCTGACCTTGACCAATATGTTTTTCAATATGTCCTTTTTCTGATTAGAATGCTATTTGTCCTTTAAATATATATACTTTTTTCCTCAAAAGTTATGAGTTCCAAAAGGCACCGCATCGTAGGAATGACCCTGATATGCATTCAGAGGAGATCATTAGATGTAAAACTGTGAACCATCGTAGGAATGACCCTGATATGCATTCAGAGGAGATCATTAGATGTAAAACTGTGAACCATCGTAGGAATGACCCTGATATGCATTCAGAGGAGATCATTAGACGTAAAACTGTGAACCATCGTAGGAATGACCCTGATATGCATTCAGAGGATATCATTAGATGTAAAACTGTGAACCATCGTAGGAATGACCCTGATATGCATTCAGAGGAGATCATTAGATGTAAAACTGTGAACCATCGTAGGAATGACCCTGATATGCATTCAGAGGAGATCATTAGATGTAAAACTGTGAACCATCGTAGGAATGACCCTGATATGCATTCAGAGGAGATCATTAGATGTAAAACTGTGAACCATCGTAGGAATGACCCTGATATGCATTCAGAGGAGATCATTAGATGTAAAACTGTGAACCATCGTAGGAATGACCCTGATATGCATTCAGAGGAGATCATTAGATGTAAAACTGTGAACCATCGTAGGAATGACCCTGATATGCATTCAGAGGAGATCATTAGATGTAAAACTGTGAACCATCGTAGGAATGACCCTGATATGCATTCAGAGGAGATCATTAGATGTAAAACTGTGAACCATCGTAGGAATGACCCTGATATGCATTCAGAGGAGATCATTAGATGTAAAACTGTGAATCTATCTTTGTCTCTCTCTGTCACAAAAAATACACACAGGAATGCACACACAAACGCACCAGCTCCTCTGTGCCCATAAGGTTCTCCTTGGAGAAGGATGATGTGTAAGGCTTCTCACTGATCTTCAGAGGATTGACGAGGCTATCTACTTCACAGCTAACATCTCCAGCCTGCAGAACAACAAGAGGGCAACAGTCAATCTCTTTAAAATATAACTAAGTCCATCAGAAAGGTAATTCTTGCCAGATTCTCCCCATCAAACCTCGGATTTGAACCAGCAACCCTGGGCCATGCCTAGTTATTTAGAGACAGGTTGACTGGTTATTTTTACTCACAGGTGCAGTGTTGACTCCTGTCACATACAGTAATGGGTTGCCTCCTGCTGTATAGCTGGGCAATGAGACTGTGAGGTAGGCAATATTCACTGGGAAATTCCCTGTAGAAACCTGAACAGAAGAGAAAACACTTGTCTTACCATTTCTACCACAAGGGGGAAGTATTTTACCACAGACTGACTGACACATAATGACTGTGTACCTGTTTGTGCATTATTTCTCACCTTCAGAGAGAATTTTAACTCAGGGCCGATGTCATTGAAAGTATTCACTGTGGTCTTCACCTCATTGTCCATGTCAACCACGTAGAAATTGAGATTTGCTTCCCTGGAGAGAGCGATCTCTGAATCATAGTGGACAGGGATGGAGATAGAGGCTTGGTTGTCTGAGGGGTTTACCTCTGTGCTGTCACTGTAATCAATCAATCAATCAATCAATCAATCAATCAATCAATCAATCAGTCAATCAATCAGTCATGTAACAGAAGATCCATAGGACTAAGAGAGATTACTATGTGATCAACAAACAAGCAAGTTCTGTGTACTCCTACCTTAGAGCTTCAAAGCTCACGTCGGCTTCGGTCTGCAGTTGATTCAGGTTGAAGTCAAAGTTGATTACGAATGTCACCTGCAGGGAACAGATGTGTATTGTTTGTTGATCTCTGGCTGACAGGGAGAGAGAGAGACCTATACACACGCCCATAGTTTTTCTGTTTGGCGTCAGGTCTTACCTCCTGGTTCTTCCTTAAAGCTGGGTATCCCACCTGGCACGAGAGGCTACGAGTCTCTCGGGTGGAGCTACACTTCACCTCTGTTTCATCACTCTGAAATTAATCCCACAATTTTAGGGAATGTTTACTGATAAATATGCAAATAGTCATCCTATAGTGGGTGTCATGCTAAAAATCAAAGAGGCTGATCCATACTGGAGGAGTGATGGAGGCGTAGAAGAGGTTTTTGGAGTATGTGGCCATGACTCGGGTGTTGTACGCATTCTCCTTCTTGTTGGTCACAGACACAGTAAAGGACAACCTCTTGTTCTTAAAGCTGACCAACATCTTAGATGAGCTGCAAAACACAACACTCATTTTACTCAAAAATATACAGAGGGGGGTAAGAATGAATGTTAAAACATACCTGCAGTATGTGAGTGGGACTGTTCCAGTGCTTTATAATGGAGACACTATATTATTATGGGGTGGGACTGTTCTAGTGCTTTATAATGAAGACACTATATTATTATGGGGTGGGACTGTTCCAGTGCTTTATAATGGAGACAATATATTATTATGGGGTGGGACTGTTCCAGTGCTTTATAATGAAGACACTATATTATTATGGAGTGGGACTGTTCCAGTGCTTTATAATGAAGACACTATATTATTATGGAGTGGGACTGTTCCAGTGCTTTATAATGAAGACACTATATTATTATGGGGTGGGACTGTTCCAGTGCTTTATAATGAAGACACTATATTATTATGGGGTGGGACTGTTCCAGTGCTTTATAATGAAGACACTATATTATTATGGGGTGGGACTGTTCCAGTGCTTTATAATGAAGACACTATATTATTATGGGGTGGGACTGTTCCAGTGCTTTATAATGAAGACACTATATTATTATGGGGTGGGACTGTTCCAGTGCTTTATAATGAAGACACTATATTATTATGGGGTGGGACTGTTCTAGTGCTTTATAATGAAGACACTATATTATTATGGAGTGGGACTGTTCCAGTGCTTTATAATGAAGACACTATATTATTATGGGGTGGGACTGTTCCAGTGCTTTATAATGAAGACACTATATTATTATGGGGTGGGACTGTTCTAGTGCTTTATAATGAAGACACTATATTATTATGGAGTGGGACTGTTCTAGTGCTTTATAATGAAGACACTATATTATTATGGGGTGGGACTGTTCCAGTGCTTTATAATGAAGACACTATATTATTATGGGGTGGGACTGTTCCAGTGCTTTATAATGAAGACACTATATTATTATGGGGTGGAACTGTTCCAGTGCTTTATAATGAAGACACTATATTATTATGGGGTGGAACTGTTCCAGTGCTTTATAATGAAGACACTATATTATTATGGGGTGGGACTGTTCCAGTGCTTTATAATGAAGACACTATATTATTATGGGGTGGGACTGTTCCAGTGCTTTATAATGGAGACACTATATTATTATGGGGTGGGACTGTTCCAGTGCTTTATAATGGAGACACTATATTATTATGGGGTGGGACTGTTCCAGTGCTTTATAATGAAGACACTATATTATTATGGGGTGGGACTGTTCCAGTGCTTTATAATGAAGACACTATATTATTATGGGGTGGGACTGTTCCAGTGCTTTATAATGAAGACACTATATTATTATGGGGTGGGACTGTTCCAGTGCTTTATAATGAAGACACTATATTATTATGGGGTGGGACTGTTCCAGTGCTTTATAATGAAGACACTATATTATTATGGGGTGGGACTGTTCCAGTGCTTTATAATGAAGACACTATATTATTATGGGGTGGGACTGTTCCAGTGCTTTATAATGAAGACACTATATTATTATGGGGTGGGACTGTTCCAGTGCTTTATAATGAAGACACTATATTATTATGGGGTGGGACTGTTCCAGTGCTTTATAATGAAGACACTATATTATTATGGGGTGGGACTGTTCCAGTGCTTTATAATGAAGACACTATATTATTATGGGGTGGGACTGTTCCAGTGCTTTATAATGAAGACACTATATTATTATGGGGTGGGACTGTTCCAGTGCTTTATAATGAAGACACTATATTATTATGGGGTGGGACTGTTCCAGTGCTTTATAATGAAGACACTATATTATTATGGAGTGGGACTGTTCCAGTGCTTTATAATGGAGACACTATATTATTATGGGGTGGGACTGTTCCAGTGCTTTATAATGAAGACACTATATTATTATGGGGTGGAACTGTTCCAGTGCTTTATAATGAAGACACTATATTATTATGGGGTGGGACTGTTCCAGTGCTTTATAATGGAGACACTATATTATTATGGGGTGGGACTGTTCCAGTGCTTTATAATGAAGACACTATATTATTATGGGGTGGGACTGTTCCAGTGCTTTATAATGAAGACACTATATTATTATGGAGTGGGACTGTTCCAGTGCTTTATAATGAAGACACTATATTATTATGGAGTGGGACTGTTCCAGTGCTTTATAATGAAGACACTATATTATTATGGGGTGGGACTGTTCCAGTGCTTTATAATGAAGACACTATATTATTATGGGGTGGGACTGTTCCAGTGCTTTATAATGAAGACACTATATTATTATGGGGTGGGACTGTTCCAGTGCTTTATAATGGAGACACTATATTATTATGGGGTGGGACTGTTCCAGTGCTTTATAATGAAGACACTATATTATGATGGGGTGGGACTGTTCCAGTGCTTTATAATGAAGACACTATATTATTATGGAGTGGGACTGTTCCAGTGCTTTATAATGAAGACACTATATTATTATGGGGTGGGACTGTTCCAGTACTTTATAATGAAGACACTATATTATTATGGGGTGGGACTGTTCCAGTACTTTATAATGAAGACACTATATTATTATGGGGTGGGACTGTTCCAGTACTTTATAATGAAGACACTATATTATTATGGGGTGGGACTGTTCCAGTGCTTTATAATGAAGACACTATATTATTATGGGGTGGGACTGTTCCAGTACTTTATAATGAAGACACTATATTATTATGGGGTGGGACTGTTCCAGTACTTTATAATGAAGACACTATATTATTATGGGGTGGGACTGTTCCAGTGCTTTATAATGAAGACACTATATTATTATGGGGTGGGACTGTTCCAGTACTTTATAATGAAGACACTATATTATTATGGGGTGGGACTGTTCCAGTGCTTTATAATGAAGACACTATATTATTATGGGGTGGGACTGTTCCAGTGCTTTATAATGAAGACACTATATTATTATGGAGTGGGACTGTTCTAGTGCTTTATAATGAAGACACTATATTATTATGGGGTGGGACTGTTCCAGTGCTTTATAATGAAGACACTATATTATTATGGGGTGGAACTGTTCCAGTGCTTTATAATGAAGACACTATATTATTATGGGGTGGGACTGTTCCAGTGCTTTATAATGAAGACACTATATTATTATGGGGTGGGACTGTTCCAGTGCTTTATAATGAAGACACTATATTATTATGGGGTGGGACTGTTCCAGTGCTTTATAATGAAGACACTATATTATTATGGGGTGGGACTGTTCCAGTGCTTTATAATGAAGACACTATATTATTATGGGGTGGGACTGTTCCAGTGCTTTATAATGAAGACACTATATTATTATGGAGTGGGACTGTTCCAGTGCTTTATAATGAAGACACTATATTATTATGGGGTGGGACTGTTCCAGTGCTTTATAATGAAGACACTATATTATTATGGGGTGGGACTGTTCCAGTGCTTTATAATGAAGACACTATATTATTATGGGGTGGGACTGTTCCAGTGCTTTATAATGAAGACACTATATTATTATGGGGTGGGACTGTTCCAGTGCTTTATAATGAAGACACTATATTATTATGGGGTGGGACTGTTCCAGTGCTTTATAATGAAGACACTATATTATTATGGGGTGGGACTGTTCCAGTGCTTTATAATGAAGACACTATATTATTATGGGGTGGGACTGTTCCAGTGCTTTATAATGAAGACACTATATTATTATGGGGTGGGACTGTTCCAGTGCTTTATAATGAAGACACTATATTATTATGGGGTGGGACTGTTCCAGTGCTTTATAATGAAGACACTATATTATTATGGGGTGGGACTGTTCCAGTGCTTTATAATGAAGACACTATATTATTATGGGGTGGGACTGTTCCAGTGCTTTATAATGAAGACACTATATTATTATGGGGTGGGACTGTTCCAGTGCTTTATAATGAAGACACTATATTATTATGGGGTGGGACTGTTCCAGTGCTTTATAATGAAGACACTATATTATTATGGGGTGGGACTGTTCCAGTGCTTTATAATGAAGACACTATATTATTATGGGGTGGGACTGTTCCAGTGCTTTATAATGAAGACACTATATTATTATGGGGTGGGACTGTTCCAGTGCTTTATAATGAAGACACTATATTATTATGGGGTGGGACTGTTCCAGTGCTTTATAATGAAGACACTATATTATTATGGGGTGGGACTGTTCCAGTGCTTTATAATGAAGACACTATATTATTATGGGGTGGGACTGTTCCAGTGCTTTATAATGAAGACACTATATTATTATGGGGTGGGACTGTTCCAGTGCTTTATAATGAAGACACTATATTATTATGGGGTGGGACTGTTCCAGTGCTTTATAATGAAGACACTATATTATTATGGGGTGGGACTGTTCCAGTGCTTTATAATGAAGACACTATATTATTATGGGGTGGGACTGTTCCAGTGCTTTATAATGAAGACACTATATTATTATGGGGTGGGACTGTTCCAGTGCTTTATAATGAAGACACTATATTATTATGGGGTGGGACTGTTCCAGTGCTTTATAATGAAGACACTATATTATTATGGGGTGGGACTGTTCCAGTGCTTTATAATGAAGACACTATATTATTATGGGGTGGGACTGTTCCAGTGCTTTATAATGAAGACACTATATTATTATGGGGTGGGACTGTTCCAGTGCTTTATAATGAAGACACTATATTATTATGGGGTGGGACTGTTCCAGTGCTTTATAATGAAGACACTATATTATTATGGGGTGGGACTGTTCCAGTGCTTTATAATGAAGACACTATATTATTATGGGGTGGGACTGTTCCAGTGCTTTATAATGAAGACACTATATTATTATGGGGTGGGACTGTTCCAGTGCTTTATAATGAAGACACTATATTATTATGGGGTGGGACTGTTCCAGTGCTTTATAATGAAGACACTATATTATTATGGGGTGGGACTGTTCCAGTGCTTTATAATGAAGACACTATATTATTATGGGGTGGGACTGTTCCAGTGCTTTATAATGAAGACACTATATTATTATGGGGTGGGACTGTTCCAGTGCTTTATAATGAAGACACTATATTATTATGGGGTGGGACTGTTCCAGTGCTTTATAATGAAGACACTATATTATTATGGGGTGGGACTGTTCCAGTGCTTTATAATGAAGACACTATATTATTATGGGGTGGGACTGTTCCAGTGCTTTATAATGAAGACACTATATTATTATGGGGTGGGACTGTTCCAGTGCTTTATAATGAAGACACTATATTATTATGGAGTGGGACTGTTCCAGTGCTTTATAATGAAGACACTATATTATTATGGGGTGGGACTGTTCCAGTGCTTTATAATGAAGACACTATATTATTATGGGGTGGGACTGTTCCAGTGCTTTATAATGAAGACACTATATTATTATGGGGTGGGACTGTTCCAGTGCTTTATAATGAAGACACTATATTATTATGGGGTGGGACTGTTCCAGTGCTTTATAATGAAGACACTATATTATTATGGGGTGGGACTGTTCCAGTGCTTTATAATGAAGACACTATATTATTATGGGGTGGGACTGTTCCAGTGCTTTATAATGAAGACACTATATTATTATGGGGTGGGACTGTTCCAGTGCTTTATAATGAAGACACTATATTATTATGGGGTGGGACTGTTCCAGTGCTTTATAATGAAGACACTATATTATTATGGGGTGGGACTGTTCCAGTGCTTTATAATGAAGACACTATATTATTATGGGGTGGGACTGTTCCAGTGCTTTATAATGAAGACACTATATTATTATGGGGTGGGACTGTTCCAGTGCTTTATAATGAAGACACTATATTATTATGGGGTGGGACTGTTCCAGTGCTTTATAATGAAGACACTATATTATTATGGGGTGGGACTGTTCCAGTGCTTTATAATGAAGACACTATATTATTATGGGGTGGGACTGTTCCAGTGCTTTATAATGAAGACACTATATTATTATGGGGTGGGACTGTTCCAGTGCTTTATAATGAAGACACTATATTATTATGGGGTGGGACTGTTCCAGTGCTTTATAATGAAGACACTATATTATTATGGGGTGGGACTGTTCCAGTGCTTTATAATGAAGACACTATATTATTATGGGGTGGGACTGTTCCAGTGCTTTATAATGAAGACACTATATTATTATGGGGTGGGACTGTTCCAGTGCTTTATAATGAAGACACTATATTATTATGGGGTGGGACTGTTCCAGTGCTTTATAATGAAGACACTATATTATTATGGGGTGGGACTGTTCCAGTGCTTTATAATGAAGACACTATATTATTATGGGGTGGGACTGTTCCAGTGCTTTATAATGAAGACACTATATTATTATGGGGTGGGACTGTTCCAGTGCTTTATAATGAAGACACTATATTATTATGGGGTGGGACTGTTCCAGTGCTTTATAATGAAGACACTATATTATTATGGGGTGGGACTGTTCCAGTGCTTTATAATGAAGACACTATATTATTATGGGGTGGGACTGTTCCAGTGCTTTATAATGAAGACACTATATTATTATGGGGTGGGACTGTTCCAGTGCTTTATAATGAAGACACTATATTATTATGGGGTGGGACTGTTCCAGTGCTTTATAATGAAGACACTATATTATTATGGGGTGGGACTGTTCCAGTGCTTTATAATGAAGACACTATATTATTATGGGGTGGGACTGTTCCAGTGCTTTATAATGAAGACACTATATTATTATGGGGTGGGACTGTTCCAGTGCTTTATAATGAAGACACTATATTATTATGGGGTGGGACTGTTCCAGTGCTTTATAATGAAGACACTATATTATTATGGGGTGGGACTGTTCCAGTGCTTTATAATGAAGACACTATATTATTATGGGGTGGGACTGTTCCAGTGCTTTATAATGAAGACACTATATTATTATGGGGTGGGACTGTTCCAGTGCTTTATAATGAAGACACTATATTATTATGGGGTGGGACTGTTCCAGTGCTTTATAATGAAGACACTATATTATTATGGGGTGGGACTGTTCCAGTGCTTTATAATGAAGACACTATATTATTATGGGGTGGGACTGTTCCAGTGCTTTATAATGAAGACACTATATTATTATGGGGTGGGACTGTTCCAGTGCTTTATAATGAAGACACTATATTATTATGGGGTGGGACTGTTCCAGTGCTTTATAATGAAGACACTATATTATTATGGGGTGGGACTGTTCCAGTGCTTTATAATGAAGACACTATATTATTATGGGGTGGGACTGTTCCAGTGCTTTATAATGAAGACACTATATTATTATGGGGTGGGACTGTTCCAGTGCTTTATAATGAAGACACTATATTATTATGGGGTGGGACTGTTCCAGTGCTTTATAATGAAGACACTATATTATTATGGGGTGGGACTGTTCCAGTGCTTTATAATGAAGACACTATATTATTATGGGGTGGGACTGTTCCAGTGCTTTATAATGAAGACACTATATTATTATGGGGTGGGACTGTTCCAGTGCTTTATAATGAAGACACTATATTATTATGGGGTGGGACTGTTCCAGTGCTTTATAATGAAGACACTATATTATTATGGGGTGGGACTGTTCCAGTGCTTTATAATGAAGACACTATATTATTATGGGGTGGGACTGTTCCAGTGCTTTATAATGAAGACACTATATTATTATGGGGTGGGACTGTTCCAGTGCTTTATAATGAAGACACTATATTATTATGGGGTGGGACTGTTCCAGTGCTTTATAATGAAGACACTATATTATTATGGGGTGGGACTGTTCCAGTGCTTTATAATGAAGACACTATATTATTATGGGGTGGGACTGTTCCAGTGCTTTATAATGAAGACACTATATTATTATGGGGTGGGACTGTTCCAGTGCTTTATAATGAAGACACTATATTATTATGGGGTGGGACTGTTCCAGTGCTTTATAATGAAGACACTATATTATTATGGGGTGGGACTGTTCCAGTGCTTTATAATGAAGACACTATATTATTATGGAGTGGGACTGTTCCAGTGCTTTATAATGAAGACACTATATTATTATGGGGTGGGACTGTTCCAGTGCTTTATAATGAAGACACTATATTATTATGGGGTGGGACTGTTCCAGTGCTTTATAATGAAGACACTATATTATTATGGGGTGGGACTGTTCCAGTGCTTTATAATGAAGACACTATATTATTATGGGGTGGGACTGTTCCAGTGCTTTATAATGAAGACACTATATTATTATGGGGTGGGACTGTTCCAGTGCTTTATAATGAAGACACTATATTATTATGGGGTGGGACTGTTCCAGTGCTTTATAATGAAGACACTATATTATTATGGGGTGGGACTGTTCCAGTGCTTTATAATGAAGACACTATATTATTATGGGGTGGGACTGTTCCAGTGCTTTATAATGAAGACACTATATTATTATGGGGTGGGACTGTTCCAGTGCTTTATAATGAAGACACTATATTATTATGGGGTGGGACTGTTCCAGTGCTTTATAATGAAGACACTATATTATTATGGGGTGGGACTGTTCCAGTGCTTTATAATGAAGACACTATATTATTATGGGGTGGGACTGTTCCAGTGCTTTATAATGAAGACACTATATTATTATGGGGTGGGACTGTTCCAGTGCTTTATAATGAAGACACTATATTATTATGGGGTGGGACTGTTCCAGTGCTTTATAATGAAGACACTATATTATTATGGGGTGGGACTGTTCCAGTGCTTTATAATGAAGACACTATATTATTATGGGGTGGGACTGTTCCAGTGCTTTATAATGAAGACACTATATTATTATGGGGTGGGACTGTTCCAGTGCTTTATAATGAAGACACTATATTATTATGGGGTGGGACTGTTCCAGTGCTTTATAATGAAGACACTATATTATTATGGGGTGGGACTGTTCCAGTGCTTTATAATGAAGACACTATATTATTATGGAGTGGGACTGTTCCAGTGCTTTATAATGAAGACACTATATTATTATGGGGTGGGACTGTTCCAGTGCTTTATAATGAAGACACTATATTATTATGGGGTGGGACTGTTCCAGTGCTTTATAATGAAGACACTATATTATTATGGGGTGGGACTGTTCCAGTGCTTTATAATGAAGACACTATATTATTATGGGGTGGGACTGTTCCAGTGCTTTATAATGAAGACACTATATTATTATGGGGTGGGACTGTTCCAGTGCTTTATAATGAAGACACTATATTATTATGGGGTGGGACTGTTCCAGTGCTTTATAATGAAGACACTATATTATTATGGGGTGGGACTGTTCCAGTGCTTTATAATGAAGACACTATATTATTATGGGGTGGGACTGTTCCAGTGCTTTATAATGAAGACACTATATTATTATGGGGTGGGACTGTTCCAGTGCTTTATAATGAAGACACTATATTATTATGGGGTGGGACTGTTCCAGTGCTTTATAATGAAGACACTATATTATTATGGGGTGGGACTGTTCCAGTGCTTTATAATGAAGACACTATATTATTATGGAGTGGGACTGTTCCAGTGCTTTATAATGAAGACACTATATTATTATGGGGTGGGACTGTTCCAGTGCTTTATAATGAAGACACTATATTATTATGGGGTGGGACTGTTCCAGTGCTTTATAATGAAGACACTATATTATTATGGGGTGGGACTGTTCCAGTGCTTTATAATGAAGACACTATATTATTATGGGGTGGGACTGTTCCAGTGCTTTATAATGAAGACACTATATTATTATGGGGTGGGACTGTTCCAGTGCTTTATAATGAAGACACTATATTATTATGGGGTGGGACTGTTCCAGTGCTTTATAATGAAGACACTATATTATTATGGGGTGGGACTGTTCCAGTGCTTTATAATGAAGACACTATATTATTATGGGGTGGGACTGTTCCAGTGCTTTATAATGAAGACACTATATTATTATGGGGTGGGACTGTTCCAGTGCTTTATAATGAAGACACTATATTATTATGGGGTGGGACTGTTCCAGTGCTTTATAATGAAGACACTATATTATTATGGGGTGGGACTGTTCCAGTGCTTTATAATGAAGACACTATATTATTATGGGGTGGGACTGTTCCAGTGCTTTATAATGAAGACACTATATTATTATGGGGTGGGACTGTTCCAGTGCTTTATAATGAAGACACTATATTATTATGGGGTGGGACTGTTCCAGTGCTTTATAATGAAGACACTATATTATTATGGGGTGGGACTGTTCCAGTGCTTTATAATGAAGACACTATATTATTATGGGGTGGGACTGTTCCAGTGCTTTATAATGAAGACACTATATTATTATGGGGTGGGACTGTTCCAGTGCTTTATAATGAAGACACTATATTATTATGGGGTGGGACTGTTCCAGTGCTTTATAATGAAGACACTATATTATTATGGGGTGGGACTGTTCCAGTGCTTTATAATGAAGACACTATATTATTATGGGGTGGGACTGTTCCAGTGCTTTATAATGAAGACACTATATTATTATGGGGTGGGACTGTTCCAGTGCTTTATAATGAAGACACTATATTATTATGGGGTGGGACTGTTCCAGTGCTTTATAATGAAGACACTATATTATTATGGGGTGGGACTGTTCCAGTGCTTTATAATGAAGACACTATATTATTATGGGGTGGGACTGTTCCAGTGCTTTATAATGAAGACACTATATTATTATGGGGTGGGACTGTTCCAGTGCTTTATAATGAAGACACTATATTATTATGGGGTGGGACTGTTCCAGTGCTTTATAATGAAGACACTATATTATTATGGGGTGGGACTGTTCCAGTGCTTTATAATGAAGACACTATATTATTATGGGGTGGGACTGTTCCAGTGCTTTATAATGAAGACACTATATTATTATGGGGTGGGACTGTTCCAGTGCTTTATAATGAAGACACTATATTATTATGGGGTGGGACTGTTCCAGTGCTTTATAATGAAGACACTATATTATTATGGGGTGGGACTGTTCCAGTGCTTTATAATGAAGACACTATATTATTATGGGGTGGGACTGTTCCAGTGCTTTATAATGAAGACACTATATTATTATGGGGTGGGACTGTTCCAGTGCTTTATAATGAAGACACTATATTATTATGGGGTGGGACTGTTCCAGTGCTTTATAATGAAGACACTATATTATTATGGGGTGGGACTGTTCCAGTGCTTTATAATGAAGACACTATATTATTATGGGGTGGGACTGTTCCAGTGCTTTATAATGAAGACACTATATTATTATGGGGTGGGACTGTTCCAGTGCTTTATAATGAAGACACTATATTATTATGGGGTGGGACTGTTCCAGTGCTTTATAATGAAGACACTATATTATTATGGGGTGGGACTGTTCCAGTGCTTTATAATGAAGACACTATATTATTATGGGGTGGGACTGTTCCAGTGCTTTATAATGAAGACACTATATTATTATGGGGTGGGACTGTTCCAGTGCTTTATAATGAAGACACTATATTATTATGGGGTGGGACTGTTCCAGTGCTTTATAATGAAGACACTATATTATTATGGGGTGGGACTGTTCCAGTGCTTTATAATGAAGACACTATATTATTATGGGGTGGGACTGTTCCAGTGCTTTATAATGAAGACACTATATTATTATGGGGTGGGACTGTTCCAGTGCTTTATAATGAAGACACTATATTATTATGGGGTGGGACTGTTCCAGTGCTTTATAATGAAGACACTATATTATTATGGGGTGGGACTGTTCCAGTGCTTTATAATGAAGACACTATATTATTATGGGGTGGGACTGTTCCAGTGCTTTATAATGAAGACACTATATTATTATGGGGTGGGACTGTTCCAGTGCTTTATAATGAAGACACTATATTATTATGGGGTGGGACTGTTCCAGTGCTTTATAATGAAGACACTATATTATTATGGGGTGGGACTGTTCCAGTGCTTTATAATGAAGACACTATATTATTATGGGGTGGGACTGTTCCAGTGCTTTATAATGAAGACACTATATTATTATGGGGTGGGACTGTTCCAGTGCTTTATAATGAAGACACTATATTATTATGGGGTGGGACTGTTCCAGTGCTTTATAATGAAGACACTATATTATTATGGGGTGGGACTGTTCCAGTGCTTTATAATGAAGACACTATATTATTATGGGGTGGGACTGTTCCAGTGCTTTATAATGAAGACACTATATTATTATGGGGTGGGACTGTTCCAGTGCTTTATAATGAAGACACTATATTATTATGGGGTGGGACTGTTCCAGTGCTTTATAATGAAGACACTATATTATTATGGGGTGGGACTGTTCCAGTGCTTTATAATGAAGACACTATATTATTATGGGGTGGGACTGTTCCAGTGCTTTATAATGAAGACACTATATTATTATGGGGTGGGACTGTTCCAGTGCTTTATAATGAAGACACTATATTATTATGGGGTGGGACTGTTCCAGTGCTTTATAATGAAGACACTATATTATTATGGGGTGGGACTGTTCCAGTGCTTTATAATGAAGACACTATATTATTATGGGGTGGGACTGTTCCAGTGCTTTATAATGAAGACACTATATTATTATGGGGTGGGACTGTTCCAGTGCTTTATAATGAAGACACTATATTATTATGGGGTGGGACTGTTCCAGTGCTTTATAATGAAGACACTATATTATTATGGGGTGGGACTGTTCCAGTGCTTTATAATGAAGACACTATATTATTATGGAGTGGGACTGTTCCAGTGCTTTATAATGAAGACACTATATTATTATGGGGTGGGACTGTTCCAGTGCTTTATAATGAAGACACTATATTATTATGGGGTGGGACTGTTCCAGTGCTTTATAATGAAGACACTATATTATTATGGGGTGGGACTGTTCCAGTGCTTTATAATGAAGACACTATATTATTATGGGGTGGGACTGTTCCAGTGCTTTATAATGAAGACACTATATTATTATGGGGTGGGACTGTTCCAGTGCTTTATAATGAAGACACTATATTATTATGGGGTGGGACTGTTCCAGTGCTTTATAATGAAGACACTATATTATTATGGGGTGGGACTGTTCCAGTGCTTTATAATGAAGACACTATATTATTATGGGGTGGGACTGTTCCAGTGCTTTATAATGAAGACACTATATTATTATGGGGTGGGACTGTTCCAGTGCTTTATAATGAAGACACTATATTATTATGGGGTGGGACTGTTCCAGTGCTTTATAATGAAGACACTATATTATTATGGGGTGGGACTGTTCCAGTGCTTTATAATGAAGACACTATATTATTATGGGGTGGGACTGTTCCAGTGCTTTATAATGAAGACACTATATTATTATGGGGTGGGACTGTTCCAGTGCTTTATAATGAAGACACTATATTATTATGGGTGGGACTGTTCCAGTGCTTTATAATGAAGACACTATATTATTATGGGGTGGGACTGTTCCAGTGCTTTATAATGAAGACACTATATTATTATGGGGTGGGACTGTTCCAGTGCTTTATAATGAAGACACTATATTATTATGGGGTGGGACTGTTCCAGTGCTTTATAATGAAGACACTATATTATTATGGGGTGGGACTGTTCCAGTGCTTTATAATGAAGACACTATATTATTATGGGGTGGGACTGTTCCAGTGCTTTATAATGAAGACACTATATTATTATGGGGTGGGACTGTTCCAGTGCTTTATAATGAAGACACTATATTATTATGGGGTGGGACTGTTCCAGTGCTTTATAATGAAGACACTATATTATTATGGGGTGGGACTGTTCCAGTGCTTTATAATGAAGACACTATATTATTATGGGGTGGGACTGTTCCAGTGCTTTATAATGAAGACACTATATTATTATGGGGTGGGACTGTTCCAGTGCTTTATAATGAAGACACTATATTATTATGGGGTGGGACTGTTCCAGTGCTTTATAATGAAGACACTATATTATTATGGGGTGGGACTGTTCCAGTGCTTTATAATGAAGACACTATATTATTATGGGGTGGGACTGTTCCAGTGCTTTATAATGAAGACACTATATTATTATGGGGTGGGACTGTTCCAGTGCTTTATAATGAAGACACTATATTATTATGGGGTGGGACTGTTCCAGTGCTTTATAATGAAGACACTATATTATTATGGGGTGGGACTGTTCCAGTGCTTTATAATGAAGACACTATATTATTATGGGGTGGGACTGTTCCAGTGCTTTATAATGAAGACACTATATTATTATGGGGTGGGACTGTTCCAGTGCTTTATAATGAAGACACTATATTATTATGGGGTGGGACTGTTCCAGTGCTTTATAATGAAGACACTATATTATTATGGGGTGGGACTGTTCCAGTGCTTTATAATGAAGACACTATATTATTATGGGGTGGGACTGTTCCAGTGCTTTATAATGAAGACACTATATTATTATGGGTGGGACTGTTCCAGTGCTTTATAATGAAGACACTATATTATTATGGGGTGGGACTGTTCCAGTGCTTTATAATGAAGACACTATATTATTATGGGGTGGGACTGTTCCAGTGCTTTATAATGAAGACACTATATTATTATGGGGTGGGACTGTTCCAGTGCTTTATAATGAAGACACTATATTATTATGGGGTGGGACTGTTCCAGTGCTTTATAATGAAGACACTATATTATTATGGGGTGGGACTGTTCCAGTGCTTTATAATGAAGACACTATATTATTATGGGGTGGGACTGTTCCAGTGCTTTATAATGAAGACACTATATTATTATGGGGTGGGACTGTTCCAGTGCTTTATAATGAAGACACTATATTATTATGGGGTGGGACTGTTCCAGTGCTTTATAATGAAGACACTATATTATTATGGGTGGGACTGTTCCAGTGCTTTATAATGAAGACACTATATTATTATGGGGTGGGACTGTTCCAGTGCTTTATAATGAAGACACTATATTATTATGGGGTGGGACTGTTCCAGTGCTTTATAATGAAGACACTATATTATTATGGGGTGGGACTGTTCCAGTGCTTTATAATGAAGACACTATATTATTATGGGGTGGGACTGTTCCAGTGCTTTATAATGAAGACACTATATTATTATGGGGTGGGACTGTTCCAGTGCTTTATAATGAAGACACTATATTATTATGGGGTGGGACTGTTCCAGTGCTTTATAATGAAGACACTATATTATTATGGGGTGGGACTGTTCCAGTGCTTTATAATGAAGACACTATATTATTATGGGGTGGGACTGTTCCAGTGCTTTATAATGAAGACACTATATTATTATGGGGTGGGACTGTTCCAGTGCTTTATAATGAAGACACTATATTATTATGGGGTGGGACTGTTCCAGTGCTTTATAATGAAGACACTATATTATTATGGGTGGGACTGTTCCAGTGCTTTATAATGAAGACACTATATTATTATGGGGTGGGACTGTTCCAGTGCTTTATAATGAAGACACTATATTATTATGGGGTGGGACTGTTCCAGTGCTTTATAATGAAGACACTATATTATTATGGGGTGGGACTGTTCCAGTGCTTTATAATGAAGACACTATATTATTATGGGGTGGGACTGTTCCAGTGCTTTATAATGAAGACACTATATTATTATGGGGTGGGACTGTTCCAGTGCTTTATAATGAAGACACTATATTATTATGGGGTGGGACTGTTCCAGTGCTTTATAATGAAGACACTATATTATTATGGGGTGGGACTGTTCCAGTGCTTTATAATGAAGACACTATATTATTATGGGGTGGGACTGTTCCAGTGCTTTATAATGAAGACACTATATTATTATGGGGTGGGACTGTTCCAGTGCTTTATAATGAAGACACTATATTATTATGGGGTGGGACTGTTCCAGTGCTTTATAATGAAGACACTATATTATTATGGGGTGGGACTGTTCCAGTGCTTTATAATGAAGACACTATATTATTATGGGGTGGGACTGTTCCAGTGCTTTATAATGAAGACACTATATTATTATGGGGTGGGACTGTTCCAGTGCTTTATAATGAAGACACTATATTATTATGGGGTGGGACTGTTCCAGTGCTTTATAATGAAGACACTATATTATTATGGGGTGGGACTGTTCCAGTGCTTTATAATGAAGACACTATATTATTATGGGGTGGGACTGTTCCAGTGCTTTATAATGAAGACACTATATTATTATGGGGTGGGACTGTTCCAGTGCTTTATAATGAAGACACTATATTATTATGGGGTGGGACTGTTCCAGTGCTTTATAATGAAGACACTATATTATTATGGAGTGGGACTGTTCCAGTGCTTTATAATGAAGACACTATATTATTATGGGGTGGGACTGTTCCAGTGCTTTATAATGAAGACACTATATTATTATGGGGTGGGACTGTTCCAGTGCTTTATAATGAAGACACTATATTATTATGGGGTGGGACTGTTCCAGTGCTTTATAATGAAGACACTATATTATTATGGGGTGGGACTGTTCCAGTGCTTTATAATGAAGACACTATATTATTATGGGGTGGGACTGTTCCAGTGCTTTATAATGAAGACACTATATTATTATGGGGTGGGACTGTTCCAGTGCTTTATAATGAAGACACTATATTATTATGGGGTGGGACTGTTCCAGTGCTTTATAATGAAGACACTATATTATTATGGGGTGGGACTGTTCCAGTGCTTTATAATGAAGACACTATATTATTATGGGGTGGGACTGTTCCAGTGCTTTATAATGAAGACACTATATTATTATGGGGTGGGACTGTTCCAGTGCTTTATAATGAAGACACTATATTATTATGGGGTGGGACTGTTCCAGTGCTTTATAATGAAGACACTATATTATTATGGGGTGGGACTGTTCCAGTGCTTTATAATGAAGACACTATATTATTATGGGGTGGGACTGTTCCAGTGCTTTATAATGAAGACACTATATTATTATGGGGTGGGACTGTTCCAGTGCTTTATAATGAAGACACTATATTATTATGGGGTGGGACTGTTCCAGTGCTTTATAATGAAGACACTATATTATTATGGGGTGGGACTGTTCCAGTGCTTTATAATGAAGACACTATATTATTATGGGGTGGGACTGTTCCAGTGCTTTATAATGAAGACACTATATTATTATGGGGTGGGACTGTTCCAGTGCTTTATAATGAAGACACTATATTATTATGGGGTGGGACTGTTCCAGTGCTTTATAATGAAGACACTATATTATTATGGGGTGGGACTGTTCCAGTGCTTTATAATGAAGACACTATATTATTATGGGGTGGGACTGTTCCAGTGCTTTATAATGAAGACACTATATTATTATGGGGTGGGACTGTTCCAGTGCTTTATAATGAAGACACTATATTATTATGGGGTGGGACTGTTCCAGTGCTTTATAATGAAGACACTATATTATTATGGGGTGGGACTGTTCCAGTGCTTTATAATGAAGACACTATATTATTATGGGGTGGGACTGTTCCAGTGCTTTATAATGAAGACACTATATTATTATGGGGTGGGACTGTTCCAGTGCTTTATAATGAAGACACTATATTATTATGGAGTGGGACTGTTCCAGTGCTTTATAATGAAGACACTATATTATTATGGGGTGGGACTGTTCCAGTGCTTTATAATGAAGACACTATATTATTATGGGGTGGGACTGTTCCAGTGCTTTATAATGAAGACACTATATTATTATGGGGTGGGACTGTTCCAGTGCTTTATAATGAAGACACTATATTATTAGAGACACTATATTATTATGGGGTGGGACTGTTCCAGTGCTTTATAATGAAGACACTATATTATTATGGGGTGGGACTGTTCCAGTGCTTTATAATGAAGACACTATATTATTATGGGGTGGGACTGTTCCAGTGCTTTATAATGAAGACACTATATTATTATGGGGTGGGACTGTTCCAGTGCTTTATAATGAAGACACTATATTATTATGGGGTGGGACTGTTCCAGTGCTTTATAATGAAGACACTATATTATTATGGGGTGGGACTGTTCCAGTGCTTTATAATGAAGACACTATATTATTATGGGGTGGGACTGTTCCAGTGCTTTATAATGAAGACACTATATTATTATGGGGTGGGACTGTTCCAGTGCTTTATAATGAAGACACTATATTATTATGGAGTGGGACTGTTCCAGTGCTTTATAATGAAGACACTATATTATTATGGGGTGGGACTGTTCCAGTGCTTTATAATGAAGACACTATATTATTATGGGGTGGGACTGTTCCAGTGCTTTATAATGAAGACACTATATTATTATGGGGTGGGACTGTTCCAGTGCTTTATAATGAAGACACTATATTATTATGGAGTGGGACTGTTCCAGTGCTTTATAATGAAGACACTATATTATTATGGAGTGGGACTGTTCCAGTGCTTTATAATGAAGACACTATATTATTATGGGGTGGGACTGTTCCAGTGCTTTATAATGAAGACACTATATTATTATGGGGTGGGACTGTTCCAGTGCTTTATAATGAAGACACTATATTATTATGGGGTGGGACTGTTCCAGTGCTTTATAATGAAGACACTATATTATTATGGGGTGGGACTGTTCCAGTGCTTTATAATGAAGACACTATATTATTATGGGGTGGGACTGTTCCAGTGCTTTATAATGAAGACACTATATTATTATGGGGTGGGACTGTTCCAGTGCTTTATAATGAAGACACTATATTATTATGGGGTGGGACTGTTCCAGTGCTTTATAATGAAGACACTATATTATTATGGAGTGGGACTGTTCCAGTGCTTTATAATGAAGACACTATATTATTATGGGGTGGGACTGTTCCAGTGCTTTATAATGAAGACACTATATTATTATGGGGTGGGACTGTTCCAGTGCTTTATAATGAAGACACTATATTATTATGGGGTGGGACTGTTCCAGTGCTTTATAATGAAGACACTATATTATTATGGGGTGGGACTGTTCCAGTGCTTTATAATGAAGACACTATATTATTATGGAGTGGGACTGTTCCAGTGCTTTATAATGAAGACACTATATTATTATGGGGTGGGACTGTTCCAGTGCTTTATAATGAAGACACTATATTATTATGGGGTGGGACTGTTCCAGTGCTTTATAATGAAGACACTATATTATTATGGGGTGGGACTGTTCCAGTGCTTTATAATGAAGACACTATATTATTATGGGGTGGGACTGTTCCAGTGCTTTATAATGAAGACACTATATTATTATGGGGTGGGACTGTTCCAGTGCTTTATAATGAAGACACTATATTATTATGGAGTGGGACTGTTCCAGTGCTTTATAATGAAGACACTATATTATTATGGGGTGGGACTGTTCCAGTGCTTTATAATGAAGACACTATATTATTATGGGGTGGGACTGTTCCAGTGCTTTATAATGAAGACACTATATTATTATGGGGTGGAACTGTTCCAGTGCTTTATAATGAAGACACTATATTATTATGGGGTGGGACTGTTCCAGTGCTTTATAATGAAGACACTATATTATTATGGGGTGGGACTGTTCCAGTGCTTTATAATGAAGACACTATATTATTATGGGGTGGAACTGTTCCAGTACTTTATAATGGAGACACTATATTATTATGGAGTGGGACTGTTCCAGTGCTTTATAATGAAGACACTATATTATTATGGGGTGGGACTGTTCCAGTGCTTTATAATGAAGACACTATATTATTATGGGGTGGGACTGTTCCAGTGCTTTATAATGGAGACACTATATTATTATGGGGTGGGACTGTTCCAGTGCTTTATAATGAAGACACTATATTATTATGGGGTGGGACTGTTCCAGTACTTTATAATGAAGACACTATATTATTATGGGGTGGGACTGTTCCAGTGCTTTATAATGAAGACACTATATTATTATGGGGTGGAACTGTTCCAGTGCTTTATAATGAAGACACTATATTATTATGGGGTGGGACTGTTCCAGTACTTTATAATGAAGACACTATATTATTATGGGGTGGGACTGTTCCAGTGCTTTATAATGAAGACACTATATTATTATGGGGTGGGACTGTTCCAGTACTTTATAATGAAGACACTATATTATTATGGGGTGGAACTGTTCCAGTGCTTTATAATGAAGACACTATATTATTATGGGGTGGGACTGTTCCAGTGCTTTATAATGAAGACACTATATTATTATGGAGTGGGACTGTTCCAGTGCTTTATAATGAAGACACTATATTATTATGGGGTGGGACTGTTCCAGTGCTTTATAATGAAGACACTATATTATTATGGGGTGGGACTGTTCCAGTGCTTTATAATGAAGACACTATATTATTATGGGGTGGGACTGTTCCAGTGCTTTATAATGAAGACACTATATTATTATGGGGTGGGACTGTTCCAGTGCTTTATAATGAAGACACTATATTATTATGGAGTGGGACTGTTCTAGTGCTTTATAATGAAGACACTATATTATTATGGGGTGGGACTGTTCTAGTGCTTTATAATGAAGACACTATATTATTATGGGGTGGGACTGTTCCAGTGCTTTATAATGGAGACACTATATTATTATGGAGTGGGACTGTTCCAGTGCTTTATAATGAAGACACTATATTATTATGGGGTGGAACTGTTCCAGTGCTTTATAATGAAGACACTATATTCTTATGGGGTGGGACTGTTCCAGTGCTTTATAATGAAGACACTATATTATTATGGGGTGGGACTGTTCCAGTGCTTTATAATGAAGACACTATATTATTATGGGGTGGAACTGTTCCAGTGCTTTATAATGAAGACACTATATTATTATGGGGTGGGACTGTTCCAGTGCTTTATAATGGAGACACTATATTATTATGGAGTGGGACTGTTCCAGTGCTTTATAATGAAGACACTATATTATTATGGAGTGGGACTGTTCCAGTGCTTTATAATGAAGACACTATATTATTATGGGGTGGGACTGTTCCAGTGCTTTATAATGAAGACACTATATTATTATGGGGTGGGACTGTTCCAGTGCTTTATAATGAAGACACTATATTATTATGGGGTGGGACTGTTCCAGTGCTTTATAATGGAGACACTATATTATTATGGGGTGGGACTGTTCTAGTGCTTTATAATGAAGACACTATATTATTATGGGGTGGGACTGTTCCAGTACTTTATAATGGAGACACTATATTATTATGGGGTGGGACTGTTCCAGTGCTTTATAATGAAGACACTATATTATTATGGGGTGGGACTGTTCCAGTACTTTATAATGAAGACACTATATTATTATGGAGTGGGACTGTTCCAGTGCTTTATAATGAAGACACTATATTATTATGGGGTGGGACTGTTCCAGTACTTTATAATGAAGACACTATATTATTATGGGGTGGGACTGTTCCAGTACTTTATAATGAAGACACTATATTATTATGGGGTGGGACTGTTCCAGTGCTTTATAATGGAGACACTATATTATTATGGGGTGGGACTGTTCCAGTGCTTTATAATGAAGACACTATATTATTATGGGGTGGGACTGTTCCAGTGCTTTATAATGAAGACACTATATTATTATGGGGTGGGACTGTTCCAGTGCTTTATAATGAAGACACTATATTATTATGGGGTGGGACTGTTCCAGTGCTTTATAATGAAGACACTATATTATTATGGGGTGGGACTGTTCCAGTGCTTTATAATGAAGACACTATATTATTATGGAGTGGGACTGTTCCAGTGCTTTATAATGAAGACACTATATTATTATGGGGTGGGACTGTTCCAGTGCTTTATAATGAAGACACTATATTATTATGGGGTGGGACTGTTCCAGTACTTTATAATGAAGACACTATATTATTATGGAGTGGGACTGTTCCAGTGCTTTATAATGAAGACACTATATTATTATGGGGTGGGACTGTTCCAGTACTTTATAATGAAGACACTATATTATTATGGGGTGGGACTGTTCCAGTACTTTATAATGAAGACACTATATTATTATGGGGTGGGACTGTTCCAGTGCTTTATAATGGAGACACTATATTATTATGGGGTGGGACTGTTCCAGTGCTTTATAATGAAGACACTATATTATTATGGGGTGGGACTGTTCCAGTGCTTTATAATGAAGACACTATATTATTATGGGGTGGGACTGTTCCAGTGCTTTATAATGAAGACACTATATTATTATGGGGTGGGACTGTTCCAGTGCTTTATAATGAAGACACTATATTATTATGGGGTGGGACTGTTCCAGTGCTTTATAATGAAGACACTATATTATTATGGAGTGGGACTGTTCCAGTGCTTTATAATGAAGACACTATATTATTATGGGGTGGGACTGTTCCAGTGCTTTATAATGAAGACAATATATTATTATGGAGTGGGACTGTTCCAGTGCTTTATAATGAAGGTTTATAATGAAGACACTATATTATTATGGGGTGGGACTGTTCCAGTGCTTTATAATGGAGACACTATATTATTATGGGGTGGGACTGTTCCAGTGCTTTATAATGAAGACAATATATTATTATGGAGTGGGACTGTTCCAGTGCTTTATAATGAAGACAATACGTTATGATGGGGAATCCTTTAACAGTGTCACCATTAACTGGAGCAGTGAAAATAAAATATATCATGCTACCCTTCTGACTGGCCGAGGTGCTGTCTGTCTGTCTGTCTGTCTGTCTGTCTGTCTGTCTGTCTGTCTGTCTGTCTGTCTGTCTGTCTGTCTGTCTGTCTGTCTGTCTGTCTGTCTGTCTGTCTGTCTGTCTGTCTGTCTGTCTGTCTGTCTGTCTGTACATTTGTCTGTACTGTCTGTCTGTACTGTCTGTATCATAATGACTCGCTGGAAAACAAATCGCACTGCACTTAACTGTTAAAGGTAATTATGTTTGAGCCAACATCCATAGTGTTTACTGTAAATGCTATCACGTCAGGGAAATTGATTTTAAAAGTCAAGTTCAGTGCAGTGTTGCTACATTGTGATGTGTTTGAATCCTGGCCTCTGTCTTTCAACTTATGAAATCAGAATGTATTTTCTTTAACCAGCAAGGCTTGATAGAGGAAGTTTATTCCCACTAAAGCAGACCAGCAGAACAGAAAATGACTTTATTTGTCTGGTCCCACAGAAAAACATTTTGGAATACTGTGTTTGTTATTCATGAGATCTTATAGGGAGTGTTCATTTCTGATTGCTTATTTCACTTTTGTTTGTTGTGTTTCACATGCTTTGGCAATGTAAACATATGTTTCCGCTATGCCAATAAAGGCCATTTGAATTGAATTGATTTCGGTTTAAGGCAGCCTGCACCATTGAGCGCCGTGTTCAGTATGGATTTACGATGCTGGATTGAGAGTGTCAGATCTCACCTGGGAATCATCTCTCCTTTCTTGACGTTCAAGAGCAGGTCACTCTCACACAGCTCGTCAGAGCCACAGTCTTTGGAGAATGGGATCTGTGTTAAGAGCGTTAAGAGAGACATGACACTCTGTTTAGGGGTTGAATTGGGAATTCAGATGTGGAGGTGCCCTATCCCAGTCCTACATCCCAGTTCAACTCTAACCCCAGCCTCAACCCTAACCCTAGCCCTAACCCTAACACTAGCCCGAACACTAGCCCTAACCCTAGCCCTAGCCTCAACCACAACCCTAACCTTAGCCCTAACCCTAACCCTAGCCCTAACCCTGCACTAACACTAATCCTAACCCTAACACTAGCCCTAACACTAGCCCTAACCCTAGCCCTAGCCTCAACCACAACCCTAGCCCTAGCCCTAACCCTAGCCCTAGCCCTAACCCTAGCCCTAACCCTAGCCCTAGCCTCAACCACAACCCTAACCCTAGCCCTAACCCTAACCCTAGCCCTAACCCTGCACTAACACTAATCCTAACCCTAACACTAGCCCTAACACTAACCCTAGCCCTAACCCTAGCCCTGCACTAACACATAAAGCACAGATACTACTATCAATAGACATTTAAAAAAAACTTCAAGCAACTGCCAAGAGAGTGCAAAGCTGTCATCAAGGCAAAGGGTGGCTACTTTGAAGAAGCTCAAAAATAAATTGTTTTTATTTGTTTAACACTTTTTTGTTTACTACATTGTGTTATGTGTTATTTCTTCACTATTATTCTACAATGTAGAAAATAGTACAAATAAAGAAAAACCCTGGAATGAGAAGGTGTGTCCAAACTTTATACTGGTACTGTATACTATATCACATATTACTGAAACTCACAAAGAACTCCCATGAAGTAGGACGGAGGACATCTAGAACAGGACTGGAGTCTGGGTCATGCAGAGCGACGTCCACACGCACTCCGATGGAGCTCACAAAGTCAGGGGCCTCCTGTCAGACAATAAGATAGGATTTATTTCATTCGTTTAATTCATTTGACTGGGAACATGTGCAACACAACAAACATTGTTCAAGATTTTAGCTACATACTGTACATAGCTAATTCTCTGCAGGATCAGAACTTAGTAACATTATTGGAATTGTATAAGGAAAACCACATGAGAATACAGCAATGTAGTGTACTTTATATCCATTTTAATGTTTATACATACATGTAAATATTAGTCTTGGCAATGTTCCTCAAATAATTATTTATTTATTTTTAAAGAGATTGATATATTAATGATATGTACCAATTGATTCTTGAAGAATATAACTTGTGAATGCCACATGAGCTTAGTTCAACTGTCGTACATCATCAGAACCCAAAATATAAGCTTGTTTTACTCCAACATTTGTAAACAATGTAAATGTGAACAACAACTGTATAGCCTCAAAACATGGTTAAACACTGCTCAAAAAAATAAAGGGAACACTTAAACAACACATCCTAGATCTGAATGAAATAAATAATCTTATTAAATACTTTTTTCTTTACATAGTTGAATGTGCTGACAACAAAATCACACAAAAATAATCAATGGAAATCAAAATGAAAGTGGAAAACCGCACTACAGGCTGATCCAACTTTGATGTAATGTCCTTAAAACAAGTCAAAATGAGGCTCAGTAGTGTGTGTGGCCTCCACGTGCCTGTATGACCTCCCTACAACGCCTGGGCATGCTCCTGATGAGGTGGCGGATGGTCTCCTGAGGGATCTCCTCCCAGACCTAGACTACAGCATCCGCCAACTCCTGGACAGTCTGTGGTGCAACGTGGCGTTGGTGGATGGAGCGAGACATGATGTCCCAGATGTGCTCAATTGGATTCAGGTCTGGGGAACGGGCGGGCCAGTCCATAGCATCAATGCCTTCCTCTTGCAGGAACTGCTGACACACTCCAGCCACATGATGTCTAGCATTGTCTTGCATTAGGAGGAACCCAGGGCCAACCGCACCAGCATATGGTCTCACAAGGGGTCTGAGGATCTCATCTCGGTACCTAATGGCAGTCAGGCTACCTCTGGCGAGCACATGGAGGGCTGTGCGGCCCCCCAAAGAAATGCCACCCCACACCATGACTGACCCACCGCCAAACCGGTCATGCTGGAGGATGTTGCAGGCAGCAGAACGTTCTCCACGGCGTCTCCAGACTCTGTCATGTCTGTCACGTGCTCAGTGTGAACCTGCTTTAATCTGTCAAGAGCACAGGGCGCCAGTGGCGAATTTGCCAATCTTGGTGTTCTCTGGCAAATGCCAAATGTCCTGCACGGTGTTGGGCTGTAAGCACAACCCCCACCTGTGGACGTCGGCCCTCATACCACCCTCATGGAGTCTGTTTCTGACCGTTTGAGCAGACACATGCACATTTGTGGCCTGCTGGAGGTCATTTTGCAGGGCTCTGGCAGTGCTCCTCCTGCTCCTCCTTGCACAAAGGCGGAGGTAGCGGTCCTGCTGCTAGGTTGTTGCCCTCCTACGGCCTCCTCCACGTCTCCTGATGTACTGGCCTGTCTCCTGGTAGCGCCTCCATGCTCTGGACACTACGCTGACAGACACAGCAAACCTTCTTGCCACAGCTCGCATTGATGTGCCATCCTGGATGAGCTGCACTACCTGAGCCACTTGTGTGGGTTGTAGACTCCGTCTCATGCTACCACTAGAGTGAAAGCACCGCCAGCATTCAAAAGTGACCAAAACATCAGCCAGGAAGCATAGGAACTGAGAAGTGGTCTGTGGTCACCACCTGCTGAACCACTCCTTTATTGGGGGTGTCTTGCTTATTGCCTATAATTTCCACCTGTTGTCTATTCCATTTGCACAACAGCATGTGAAATGTATTGTCAATCAGTGTTGCTTCCTAAGTGGACAGTTTGATTTCACAAAAGTGTGATTGACTTGGAGTTACATTGTGTTGTTTAAGTGTTCCCTTTATTTTTTTGAGCAGTATATAATTTTTATATCATGGATTGGTCAGTCCTTGCATCCATAGGCCTGTCTATGAATTTGAGAGTGGTTATGCTTTGTTAATGTTTCAACTGCAGATTGCCCCTTTAAGTGTTGTTGAAAGGGTGCTTCCTCCATTCAAAATGAACACAGTAATTCAATAAGACCTGATGAAGGAGGAAAACCAGACACACTTCATTCAGCAAACCATCATCAAACCAATTCATATTATCTATCTTTACCTGAACAAAGACCTCATAGGTGTCACAGACCTCCCAGGTGGAAACCCTGATGTCTCTCTGCAGGACTCTCTCCGAGTTACTGAACTGACCTCTGGAGGTGACACGAGACGACTGGAGATCAGCATCCAGGGTCAGGTTGTACCTGAGAGCTGAGGTGAGACGTAACAGAGGCAACAAGATACAATTAGAGGGCCATAAGATCATTGCTATGATGTGAGAAGCCCCTGTAATACTAAACATGACCACTGATATGACAGTGACTGTGGAGAGGGAAAGGGAGAGGGAGAGAGCAAGAGAAGGAGAGAGTGAGAGAGAGAGAGGAGGAGAGAGAGGAAGTGGAAGAGAAGGAGAAAGAGAGAGAGAGAGATTGACACAGGAAAGCAGGGCTTACCCACAGGTCCTACAGGTATCTTGGGCCTGAAGGTGGCGCTGAAACAGACAGTGGTATTGAAGCAGGACACCAGCCTCCCACTGACCCTGCACGTCTTACTCAGGATGTTGATCTTGTCAGGGTTAAAGGTCGCCCTCACTGTCACCACGGCCAGACCTCGAGACCTGGGAGAGGAACAGTCTACTGAGTATTCTTGTCATAATCCTAATCATTAAGTCATACTGTAGGAGTCAACTTTAGATTGGTTGTTTGATTCATTCATCTATTGGTTAATTGATTGGTTAATTGGTTGACTGACTGATTGATTCATTCTTTAAGTAATGATATAATGGACATCAGCAGCTATGTAGAAGTGGTTAGCAGCAGTGTCAGACCAAGCGGGGAATAGACAGCATAGTATTCCAGCTAGCTGTTCTGCTCTTCATATGGAGTGGGACGAGAAAACAACACTCAATTAGTTTACACAGTTAAGACCAAGCTGTCCATGAGACAGCACATCTCCCACAGTCAACTAAAACTTGAGGAGACAAGTATTGGATGTTTCTCTCACAACCTACTGTAATTCCATTGGTTTGGTTTAGAGTTACTGTCACCCAAAATAAGTTGGCCAGCTGCTAAGAACAGCTGACAATTTGTTGATATCAAGTAAACACTTAACTTGAGTGGGACGTGTTGGAATTGTGGGAAACAAAATGATATAGTTGACCTCTGAAGAGGGGGTGTGGAACAGGGTTAAAACAAAGAAAAGAGAAGAAACTAGTGAATCTCACCAGAGCTGGACCACCTTCCCATAAGCCCCCACTGATACATCTGGGATGGTGTCATCGTTTAGGTCGGAGTTGGCGTCTAGGGACCGCCCAAAATACTTCAGTGCAGGATCCAGCTGGGAGCCCAGGATTTTCTGAAATGAAGCAGGATAAAACAGGATCTCACAACTGGAGCTCACATCCAATGCTCACGTTTACTGAATTCTAACAGCCTGAGCACCATCTGCATCATCGGCAGGTCTGTATTCAGAGGACAGTGTTGAGTCCTGTCGCTACCTGAGAACACTGTGTCCTCAGTTTCTTCTTGTCCCCGTTGAAGACATAAATGACCCCCCTGTTGTTGTCTTCCAGCGGGGCTCCCACCACTACATCACTGTAACCATCCATGTTGAGGTCAGGCACCGCTGAGATGGACATCCCAAAACGAGCGTTGTCCGCCGGGGACGGACCCTTCAGGATCCCCTGGTCACTTAGGATGCCCTAGAAACACCAATGCAAAATAATTCATATTGAATTATGAATAATTCATAGTGTGCTTAGGATGATCTCTTTCAGAATGTCCTGAACCACTGGGCTCAGAAGTTGTGGTGTGTAGACCAAATTGAAACCATTAGATGAAATGTACAGTATTGGGTCTGCCCTCAAAAAAGAGATGAAAGGCTTTAGGAAGATGTGCCGGGCATTGTCATGAGAAAGCTTTGGGAGTAGGTTACAGTACAGTAGAGCAGAGTACAGTATAGTAGAGTAGAGTACAGTATAGTAGAGTAGAGTAGAGTAGAGTAGAGTACAGTATAGTAGAGTAGAGTACAGTATAGTAGAGTAGAGTACAGACTGAGGACACAGTGTTCTGCAGTAGGTTACAGTACCGTAGAGTAGAGTACAGTATAGTAGAGTAGAGTACAGTATAGTAGAGTACAGTATAGTAGAGTAGAGTACAGACTGAGGACACAGTGTTCTGCAGTAGGTTACAGTACCGTAGAGTACAGTATAGTAGAGTAGAGTACAGTACATATAGTAGACTGCAGTAGGTTACAGTATAGTAGAGTACAGTATTAAAAAAAAGAACATTGATTGAACCTTTATTTAACTGGGAAAGTCAGTTAAGAACAAATTCTTATTTACATTGACTGCCTACCAAAAGGCCTTTTGGCATGACAGCAACACATGACAACACAGCATGGTAGCAACAAAACATGACAACAACATGGTAGCAACACAACATGGCAGCAGCACAACATGGTAGCAGCACAAAACAGGGTACAAACATTGTTGGGCACAGACAAGGGCAAGAAGGTAGAGACAACAATACGTCACGCAAAGCAGCCACAACTGTCAGTAAGAGTGTCCATGATTGAGTCTTTGAATAAAGAGATTGAGATAAAACTGTCCAGTTTGAGTGTTTGTTGCAGCTCGTTCCAGTCGCTAGCTGCAGCGAACTGAAAAGATGAGTGACCCAGGGATGTGTGTGCTTTGGGGACATTTAACAGAATGTGACTGGCAGAACGGGTGTGGTATGTGGAGGATGAGGGCTGCAGTAGATATCTCAGAGTATCTCAGAGTACAGTACAGTGGACTACAGTAGGTTACAGTACAGTAGAGTACAGAAGAGTACAGTACAGTACAATACAGTACAGTAGACTACAGTAGGTTACAGTACAGTACAGTAGACTACAGTAGGTTACAGTAGGTTACAGTAAAGTACAGTACAATACAGTACAGTAGGTTACAGTACAGTAGAGTACAGTACAGTAGACTACAGTAAGTTACAGTACAGTAGAGTACAGTACAGTAGACTACAGTAGGTTACAGTACAGTAGAGTACAGTAGACTACAGTAGGTTACAGTACAGTAGAGTACAGTATAGTAGACTACAGTAGGTTACAGTACAGTAGAGTACAGTACAGTAGACTTCAGTAGGTTACAGTACTGTAGAGTACAGTACAATACAGTAGACTGCAGTAGGTTACAGTACAGTAGAGTAGACTACAGTAGACTACAGTAGGTTACAGTACAGTAGAGTACAGTACAATACTGCATAGTAGAGTACAGCACAGTAGAGTACAGTACAGTAGAGTACAGCACTGTGCAGTAGAGTACAGTACAGCACAGCACAGTACAGTACAGTAGAGTACAGCACAGTGCAGTAGAGTGCAGTATGTGTGGCTTACCTTGGTGAAAGAGAGGAGATAGACCTTCCCAGTCTCCTTCTTCTGTTCATTCATGAACATGGGAGCGCCAACCAGCAGTATATCAGACACGCCATCTTTATCCACATCCAGAGGACAGAGTACACTGCCATAGTAGGAGCCTATCTACAGAATATAAAGCACATGGAACACAGTATCCTCAGAGCCTATCTACAGAATATAAAGCACATGGAACACAGTATCTTCAGAGCCTATCTACAGAATATAAAGCACATGGAACACACAGTGTGCTCAGAGCCTATCTACAGAATATAAAGCACATGGAACACAGTATCTTCAGAGCCTATCTACAGAATATAAAGCACATGGAACACAGTATCTTCAGAGGCTATCTACAGAATATAAAGCACATGGAACACAGTATCCTCAGAGCCTATCTACAGAATATAAAGCACATGGAACACAGTATCTTCAGAGCCTATCTACAGAATATAAAGCACATGGAACACAGTATCTTCAGAGCCTATCTACAGAATATAAAGCACATGGAACACAGTATCCTCAGAGCCTATCTACAGAATATAAAGCACATGGAACACAGTATCCTCAGAGCCTATCTACAGAATATAAAGCACATGGAACACAGTATCTTCAGAGCCTATCTACAGAATATAAAGCACATGGAACACAGTATCTTCAAAGCCTATCTACAGAATATAAAGCACATGGAACACAGTATCTTCAGAGCCTATCTACAGAATATAAAGCACATGGAACACAGTATCTTCAGAGCCTATCTACAGAATATAAAGCACATGGAACACAGTATCCTCAGAGCCTATCTACAGAATATAAAGCACATGGAACACAGTATCCTCAGAGCCTATCTACAGAATATAAAGCACATGGAACACAGTATCTTCAAAGCCTATCTACAGAATATAAAGCACATGGAACACAGTATCTTCAGAGCCTATCTACAGAATATAAAGCACATGGAACACAGTATCCTCAGAGCCTATCTACAGAATATAAAGCACATGGAACACAGTATCTTCAGAGCCTATCTACAGAATATAAAGCACATGGAACACAGTATCTTCAGAGCCTATCTACAGAATATAAAGCACATGGAACACAGTATCCTCAGAGCCTATCTACAGAATATAAAGCACATGGAACACAGTATCCTCAGAGCCTATCTACAGAATATAAAACACATGGAACACAGTATCTTCAGAGCCTATCTACAGAATATAAAGCACATGGAACACAGTATCTTCAAAGCCTATCTACAGAATATAAAGCACATGGAACACAGTATCTTCAGAGCCTATCTACAGAATATAAAGCACATGGAACACAGTATCTTCAGAGCCTATCTACAGAATATAAAGCACATGGAACACAGTATCCTCAGAGCCTATCTACAGAATATAAAGCACATGGAACACAGTATCCTCAGAGCCTATCTACAGAATATAAAGCACATGGAACACAGTATCTTCAAAGCCTATCTACAGAATATAAAGCACATGGAACACAGTATCTTCAGAGCCTATCTACAGAATATAAAGCACATGGAACACAGTATCCTCAGAGCCTATCTACAGAATATAAAGCACATGGAACACAGTATCTTCAGAGCCTATCTACAGAATATAAAGCACATGGAACACACAGTATCTTCAGAGCCTATCTACAGAATATAAAGCACATGGAACACAGTATCCTCAGAGCCTATCTACAGAATATAAAGCACATGGAACACAGTATCTTCAGAGCCTATCTACAGAATATAAAGCACATGGAACACAGTATCCTCAGAGCCTATCTACAGAATATAAAGCACATGGAACACAATATCTTCAGAGCCTATCTACAGAATATAAAGCACATGGAACACAGTATCTTCAGAGCCTATCTACAGAATATAAAGCACATGGAACACACAGTATCTTCAGAGCCTATCTACAGAATATAAAGCACATGGAACACAGTATCTTCAGAGCCTATCTACAGAATATAAAGCACATGGAACACAGTATCTTCAGAGCCTATCTACAGAATATAAAGCACATGGAACACAGTATCTTCAGAGCCTATCTACAGAATATAAAGCACATGGAACACACAGTATCTTTAGAGCCTATCTACAGAATATAAAGCACATGGAACACACAGTATCTTTAGAGCCTATCTACAGAATATAAAGCACATGGAACACACAGTATCCTCAGAGCCTATCTACAGAATATAAAGCACATGGAACACAGTATCTTCAGAGCCTATCTACAGAATATAAAGCACATGGAACACAGTATCTTCAGAGCCTATCTACAGAATATAAAGCACATGGAACACACAGTATCTTCAGAGCCTATCTACAGAATATAAAGCACATGGAACACAGTATCTTCAGAGCCTATCTACAGAATATAAAGCACATGGAACACAGTATCTTCAGAGCCTATCTACAGAATATAAAGCACATGGAACACAGTATCTTCAGAGCCTATCTACAGAATATAAAGCACATGGAACACACAGTATCTTTAGAGCCTATCTACAGAATATAAAGCACATGGAACACACAGTATCTTTAGAGCCTATCTACAGAATATAAAGCACATGGAACACACAGTATCCTCAGAGCCTATCTACAGAATATAAAGCACATGGAACACACAGTATCTTTAGAGCCTATCTACAGAATATAAAGCACATGGAACACACAGTATCTTTAGAGCCTATCTACAGAATATAAAGCACATGGAACACACAGTATCTTTAGAGCCAGTGAGCAGAAACAAAGGATAACAACATTAACAAGTCAGATATGATAGATCACACAGAGATAATAGAGAGAACAGAGATAATAGAAAGCCACCAGAAAAAAAGGTACATGCTCTTCTCTGTCAGCCAGTCCAACCCTCATACCTGATCTCCTCTCTGGGAGTCTATGACGGTGGGTTGTCCCTTGCTGTTGATGATGTACACTATGACCTGTCCAGTGTGGTTGGACCGAGGAGCGCCAGCCACGTAGTACTCCATGCTGCCATCATTCAGCGTCGTCACAGAGTAGCCTGAACCGAACAGCCAAGCAGAACATTATGGACTGATCTGTAACAATGTCCAGTGCTAGTAGTCTTACTGCCAGTCACACTGTAAATCAAGATATATTTAGTTTGAGCTCCAATAAACATTCAAATTAAGTTAGAAATTGTTGGAAAAGCAAGAGGCGTAAGAATGGCTTGGTGTTGTATGATAAACCAACAATAAAATAGCACCGCTTAAAATGAAGATAAAGGAGCAAATATTGACTTGTAAAACATATCAAACTCACATACCTAATAGTGAACTGTGGTTTCTGTCCTCTAGAATGTTCTCGAAGGCCGTCTTGGGGAAGATGTCTGATTTCTGAGGAGTGTAGTGAACCACAGTACCACTCCAGCCATAGGCCCCCACTGCACCCAGCATCATCATGTTCTAGAACAAGTGGGAGAGAATGGCCTGTTTAAACATGCTGAATAGTGGCTGACAGGTTGGAAATACATGTGGAGGTTTGTGTGATAGTATCCTTAGCCCGTACATACCTGCTTCTTGGTTTGGTGGGCACTGAAGCCCACTTGGGACATCTCCATCTGAAAATCACCCCCTTTCCCAGTACCTGTCTCTCAAGACAACACACAATGAAAAGATTAGTGGCTATGTTTACTGTCCTGTACAGAGTAAGACTGCTACCTTCTTAAAAGGTAACATGTCTTCAAGGTCCATTCATATTGTTGGAATGTATATAGGTCGATATTTTTTCATTATGGATACAAATTTGACCTCTATAAAAAATTCAGAATAAATGACTTTAGAAAACGGTAGTGTACCCTCTATATTGAAGATTCTGTCTCCCAGAGTTCCAGCGATCTCAAGCAGAGCTTCCTCAGCTGACACATTAAAGAAGTACCTGTCTGTCGGGGTGCTGGCGATGGACTTGATCTCAGCAATCAGGTTTTTAGTGTCGATGTCATTCCTTATGTAATACCCGAGGACCTAGAAACATAATAAATAATGCATTTAAAGAGATTTATATTAGAATGAAAGGGACAATTAATAAAACATAAAAATGTCATGTTATAAAGGGATCAAACAGTAAATGTTAATACCTCACACTCAACACTGTATATACGTATACCCATGTGCCTTTTGCTAAAGAGAGACAAACCTAGATATATAAAGGTCAAGCTAAATGAGTGTGATATTAACTTACA
Source organism: Salmo salar (assembly GCF_965601325.2). Classification (NCBI taxonomy): domain Eukaryota; kingdom Metazoa; phylum Chordata; class Actinopteri; order Salmoniformes; family Salmonidae; genus Salmo; species Salmo salar. The sequence goes on along the minus strand of NC_138303.1, from coordinate 102,138,172 downwards.
GCAATACCAAACCGGGTGATCTTCTCCTGCTCACACTTCCCGATGACGTCGTCTTTGAGGTCCTTGTCGTGAGACTCTCCATCCGTCACCACCACCATCACCTTGCTGGCTCCAGGTCGGGCACCGTTTGTAGGCAGGAACGCCTGCTGTCTGAGATGCACACTCAATAGGTGTCAAACAGCAATATCCATCTCAAAACCAAGTCAATAGCAATAAGCATGTAAAGAAATAGCTTCTAAAACGCTTGTTCTGAACACGTTTTTTTTGTGCTGGATTCCATTGAATTCCATTCTTCCAAGTGTTGTATTCCTTTCTATTCTATTCAAGTGTTCCATTCTAACCCCCTCTTTGGGGGGTTTTCAGTTTGGAAATAGAGATTCTAATCCTTTTGTTCAAGTCTTTTTTATAAATATGTTGAGTCAACAGACTCAGGATATGTTAATTTAGAATACATGAGGTCACAGTCCCCTAAGGACCCATTGACTACCAGAAAACTAGAGGAAATGACTGGCAGGGAAAGTGTTGCTCACTGAGACGCACCTGGCAAATTCAATGGCCCGGAAGGTGTTCGTCTCCAGGCCTGACTTCTGGGGTATTTTCGCTGCGGCCGCAATGATTGAGTCTTTGGTTTTGTGGGAGTCCAGATGGAATTCAAAAGTCGGATCAACCGCGTACTGTATAATACTTACCTGAAAGCAAAAACATAAAGTCAACAAACAAACTGATAGGGACAAATGCATGAAATTTACTTGGGCCAGGATTCAAGCCAACAGTGGGTTGTCGGCAATGCGGCTTTTAAAGGCAACTTCAAACTGACACGAAATATGCATGGTTTATCGTGAATGAGATCTCCTAGAACGCAGGAACATTGCCTTTAAAAGCTGCATTGTCTATTGCATCCGGCTTTTGACAATTCCTATAAATAAATGGCAGTCGTGGCAATTCATGTACAGTACACTGATAACTGTGATCCCACTTACCTGAGTATTGTCAGGTCCAATATCCAAGTTCTCCAAAAGTTTCTTGAGGAAAGCCACAACTGGTGGCCAGGGATATATACTGTTAGAGCCATCCAAGACAATAGCAATATCCATGGGACCCCCACAAGCTGGAAAGACAAGAGAAGAATTGAGTTAATGACAGTACTGTATGGTAGCCATGTATTACTCCAATTACAAAGGGGCGTTAAATATGATATACAGTAGGACTTAATTTATACTTTTAATCAAAGGTGAAAACAATAGAGAATTCTTATTCTAAGGATACACATGTAAAAATGATTGTGGACTCTTACTCTGAAGGGCAGGTGAGAATGAAGACAGGGGATTGAAGAGAGGGCTGACTTCTGCACAGATCCCTGGGTAGTAATACTGACTGCCACATTTCTGAGCCCACAGAGGTCCACATGTCTACCAGGAAAAGACAAGACGACGCATTCGACAGACGGTAAAATATCCAAAACAACCTTTAGGCTATCAGCCAATCCCAAACTGATCTTCTAGGAGCTTTCCAACTGTACAATCAGGTATAGGTTAAATCTGCTTACCATGAATACATTTCCCTTGTGACCGTGCGGGCTAGGGTTAGGGTAGCTTGGGTATCTTGGGTATCTAGGGTTAGGGTAGGGTAGTTAGGATTAGGGTAGCTAGGGTATCTAGGGTATCTAGGGTTAGGGTAGGGTAGTTAGGATTAGGGTAGCTAGGGTATCTAGGGTATCTAGGGTTATGGTAGCTAGGGTTAGGGTAGGTAGTGTAGCTAGGGTATCTAGGGTTATGGTAGCTATGGGTTATGGTAGCTAGTGTAGCTAGGGTTAGGGTAGCTAGTGTAGCTAGGGTATCTGGGGTTAGGGTAGCTAGGGTTAGGGTAGCTGGTGTAGCTAGGGTATCTAGGGTTAGGGTAGCTAGGGTTAGGGTAACTAGTGTAGCTAGGGTTAGGGTAGCTAGTGTAGCTAGGGTATCTAGGGTTAGGGTAGCTAGGGTTAGGGTAGCTAGTGTAGCTAGGGTATCTAGGGTTATGGTAGCTATGGGTTATGGTAGCTATGGTTAGGGTTAGGGTAGATAGGGTATCTAGGGTTAGGGTATCTAGGGTTAGGGTAGCTAGGGTTAGGGTAGCTAGTGTAGCTAGGGTATCTAGGGTTAGGGTAGCTAGGGTTAGGGTAACTAGTGTAGCTAGGGTTAGGGTAGCTAGTGTAGCTAGGGTATCTAGGGTTAGGGTAGCTAGGGTTAGGGTAGCTAGTGTAGCTAGGGTATCTAGGGTTATGGTAGCTATGGGTTATGGTAGCTATGGGTTAGGGCTTGGAGGGTAGGGTCTAGGGTATCTAGGGTATCTAGGGTTAGGGTATCTAGGGTTAGGGTAGCTAGGGTTAGGGTAGCTAGCCTGTTATGGATAGGGGGCAGTATTTTCACGGCCGGATAAAAAACGTACCCAATTTAATCTGATTATTACTCCTGCCCAGAAACTAGAATATGCATATAATTATTAGCTTTGGATAGAAAACACTCCAAAGTTTCTAAAACTGTTTGAATGGTGTCTGTGAGTATAACAGAACTCATTTGGCAGACCAAAACCTGAGAAGATTCTGTACAGGAAGTACCCTGTCTGACCATTTCTTGGCCTTCTTGATCATCTCTAACCAAAACAGGGGATCTCTGCTGTTACGTGACACTTCCTACGGCTCCCATAGGCTCTCAGAAGGCGGCAAAAAGCTGAATGGTGGCTTTGCAGGCCCTGGCTGAAAAACATTAGTGCATTTTGATAGTGGTCGATCAGAGAACAGAGACTGGAGGCGCGTGCACGAGGCGACCCCATGTTTTTATTCTTTCGTCTTTGAACGAAAACAACGACTCCCGGTCGGAATATTATCGCTTTTTTTCGAGAAAAATAGCATAAAAATGTATTTTAAAACAGAGGTTGACATGCTTCGAAGTACGGTAATGGAATATTTAGAATTTTTTTGTCACGAAACGCGTCGGGCGCGTAACCCTTCGTCACACTTGGATAGTGTCTTGAACGCACAAACAAAACGCCGCTATTTGGATATAACTATGGATTATTTTGAACCAAACCAACATTTGTTATTGAAGTAGAAGTCCTGGGAGTGCATTCTGACGAAGAACAGGAAAGGTAATCAAACTTTTCTAATAGTAAATCGGAGTTTGGTGAGGGTCAAACTTGGTGGGTGTCAAAATAGCTAGCCTGTGATGGTGTGCTATCTACTCAGAATATTGCAAAATGTGCTTTCACCGAAAAGCTATTTTAAAATCGGACATAGCGAGTGCATAAAGGAGTTCTGTATCTATAATTCTTAAAATAATTGTTATGTTTTTGTGAACGTTTATCGTGAGTAATTTAGTAAATTCACCGGAAGTGTTCGGTGGGAATGCTAGTTCTGAACGTCACATGCTAATGTAAAAAGCTGTTTTTTGATATAAATATGAACTTGATTGAACAAAACATGCATGTATTGTATAACATAATGTCCTAGGCGTGTCATCTGATGAAGGTCATCAAAGGTTAGTGCTGCATTTAGCTGTGGTTTTGTTTTTTGTGACATATGCTAGCTTGAAAAATGGGTGTCTGATTATTTCTGGCTGGGTACTCTGCTGACATAATCTAATGTTTTGCTTTCGCTGTAAAGCCTTTTTGAAATCGGACAGTGTGGTTAGATAAAGGAGAGTCTTGTCTTTAAAATGGTGTAAAATAGTCATATGTTTGAAAAATTGAAGTTTTGGGATTTTTGAGGAATTTGTAATTCGCGCCACGCCTGTCATTGGATATTGGAGCAGGTGTTCCGCTAGCGGAACGTCTAGATGTAAGAGGCTAGGGTATCTAGGGTTAGGGTAGCTAATGTTAGGGTAGCTAGGAGGAGGGTAGCTAGGGTATCTAGGGTTAGGGTAGGTAGGGTTAGGGTTAGGGTATCTAGGGTTAGGGTAGCTAGGTTTAGGGTATCTAGGGTTAGGGTAGCTAGGTTTAGGGTATCTAGGTTTAGGCTATCTAGGGTTAGGGTAGCTATGGTTAGGGTTAGGGTAGCTATGGTTAGGGTTAGGGTATCTAGGGTTAGTGTAGCTAGGGTTAGGGTATCTAGGGTTAGGGTAGCTAGGTTTAGGGTATCTAGGGTTAGGGTAGCTAGGGTTAGGGTAGCTAGTGTAGCTAGGGTATCTAGGGTTATGGTAGCTATGGGTTATGGTAGCTATGGTTAGGGTTAGGGTAGATAGGGTATCTAGGGTTATGGTAGCTAGGGTTATGGTAGCTATGGGTTATGGTAGCTATGGTTAGCGTTAGGGTATCTAGGGTTAGGGTATCTAGGGTTAGGGTAGCTAGTGTAGCTAGGGTTAGGGTAGCTAGTGTAGCTAGGGTATCTAGGGTTATGGTAGCTAGGGTTAGGGTAGCTAGTGTAGCTAGGGTATCTAGGGTTATGGTAGCTATGGGTTATGGTAGCTATGGTTAGGGTTAGGGTAGATAGGGTATCTAGGGTTATGGTAGCTAGGGTTATGGTAGCTCTGGGTTATGGTAGCTATGGTTAGCGTTAGGGTATCTAGGGTTAGGGTATCTATGGTATCTAGTGTTAGGGTATCTAGGGTTAGGGTATCTATGGTATCTAGTGTTAGGGTATCTAGGGTTAGGGTAGCTAGGGTTAGGGTTAGGGTAGCTAGGGTATCTAGGGTTAGGGTAGCTAACGTTAGGGTAGCTAGGGTTAGGGTAGCTAGGGTATCTAGGGTTAGGGTAGCTAGGGTATCTAGGGTTAGGGAAGCTAGGGTTAGGGTAGCTAGGGTTAGGGTAGCTTGGGTATCTAGGGTTAGGGTAGCTAGGGTTAGGGTAGCTAGGGTTAGGGTTAGGGTAGCTAGGGTATCTAGGGTTAGGGTAGCTAACGTTAGGGTAGCTAGGGTTAGGGTAGCTAGGGTATCTAGGGTTAGGGTAGCTAGGGTATCTAGGGTTAGGGAAGCTAGGGTTAGGGTAGCTAGGGTTAGGGTAGCTTGGGTATCTAGGGTTAGGGTAGCTAGGGTAGCTAGGGTAGCTAGGGTAGCTAGGGTAGCTAGGGTTAGGGTAGGGTGGTTAGGGTTAGGGTAGCTAGGGTATCTAGGGTTAGGGTAGCTAGGGTATCTAGGGTTAGGGTAGCTAGGGTATCTAGGGTATGTAGGGTTAGGGTAGCTAGGGTATCTAGGGTTAGGGTAGCTAGGGTATCTATGGTTAGGGTAGCTAGGGTATCTAGGGTTAGGGTAGCTAGGGTAGTTAGGGTATCTAGGGTATCCAGGATTAGGGTATCTAGGGTAGGGTAGCTAGGGTTAGGGTAGTTCTACAGCTGTACAGAAGTAGTGATGTAAAATCTGCTTACCATAAATGTATCTTCTGTAGCTGTACGGGTTAGGGTCAGCCCCAGGCTCATGTTGACATTGACATTACTCACTGCTGATATGCTGACTGAGTCTGTAACAGGAGAGGAAGAACAATTAGTACACTGCACTTACAGGAATAATTACTCTGTAATAACAAAAACACTTTAATGTAAAGTGTTATTGAATACATTCTCATGGTGTAATTACAGAGGTTTACTAACATTTATTAAAACACAAAATGAGCACAGTGAGTTCAATGCGAACTCTCAACTCTGAACAAAATCCCATCCTAACTACTGTGGCCATCATTCTGGTTTACAGACAGATTTGACAGGATTCAAAGAGATTTAAAAGAATGCTATGGTAAAACACAAGATAACACTACATGAGTCACACAAGGATTGCTAAAAGAATAAGAGTTGTTTATAGAAAATAGCTGGAGCTGTCTTACTCTGCAGGTTGAGTCTCTGACATCCTGAACTGGCCCCTCTGATCTCACACTTGTAGACGTCTCCTTTCCTGTCCTGGTTGTATCCACTCCAGGGAGAACCAACCAGCAACCTGGGGGGAAACACACACGCACGCGCACGCACACGCACACACACACGCACACACACACACATTACAAATAATTACTTACAATGGTGTGAAGATCTAAATTACTTCATTAATGGCAACTAATGTAATAGCATTGTCAGGAAATATTTGGATACAGTACCATACATTCACAACAAGACAATTAGAGTAACATGATCGGTAAGCAGAGTTTGTCCTTTTCTACAGGTGTGGAAGGTAAACACATACTCTACCAACATCATCACTAACAGTTCATCTTAGGGTGGAAGGTATAATAAGCACCATAACCCTGAGGGGCAAAGTGTAGGGTCATGTAGGGTCTTAATTTGATCACTCTTTTGTTGCAGAAAATGTTCCTGCACAGCAGGAAATGCAAACTTGTAGTGTGTTCGAGGTTTAAAAAGGCTTCTAAAGTTTGTAATTTACACTTTAAAATGTCAGACTTGATTTCCCCTTACGAAAACTGTATCAATCCCTATAAAAAAAATGTCCATTATATAATCCACATAAAAATTCACATTTCCTGTTGCTGCAGGATTCTTTTCCTGCTGTAACAAACTGGCTGAAATGAAGATCCTACATTTTTAAGGGGATGTTTTCAGTCTCCTTCTGTTGCATGAGAAGGAGAGAGCAATAATCAGTGACAGTCCCGTTGTCTGCTGCTGGTGGATCAGGAGCTGGGTAACCATGGTGATTACACAGCATTACCACCATGTGAGTCAGCCAGTCAGGACACACATGCCCACTACATTACACAATGTGATGTCTAACACCCCCACACAGAAACCAGCCACACATATTAACCTTTCTTGATTAGCTTATATACATACACACACACACACACACACACACACACACACACACACACACACACACACACACACACACACACACACACACACACACACACACACACACAGAAAGCAGAGCCCAATCCATTACACATGACACATCATGGAGGAAAGCCCCACCTTGCTAGACTACACAGTGTGGACAGACAGACCACCTAGCGTTCCTAAACTGTTGACACACAGATGGACTCACTACAGCATCCTGTGAGGTACAGTATAACAACACAACAGCACCACTCAGACTGAGAAAGAGTGGGCACAGACATACTGAAATTACGGTCATTGGGGTGTGACAGTGTGTCAGTGAAGTCTTGCTGTGTTTTGATTGGCCATTCATGGGAGTACATCTGGAGTTCTGGGAATACCTGTATGATGTTCTATTGCAAACAAATCTATATGTTGGTGTGATATTAAACCTAGTAAAGACTGAATGAAAGTCCATGGCATCAGCTGGATGCAGGACCGGATGGACAGTGGGCAAAGTTCTTTGCCAGCCTGGTGTCACAAAGAAGAGAAACATGCCTTCCACTGGCTACAGAATACACACTATTGTCTTGTGCTTCTCATTGCTGGTGTTAGATGAACTGTTACCATTAAGTATACAATTCTTGGTATTTGTGTTCAATGTTGTTTCCTGGAATATTCCAAAACTCCCCTTATTTAATTGTACTTCATAGGTATAGTGATTCAGCAAGCAGTGTGATTCAGAGAGTGATAAACGCCCCCTGACTTTGTGTTGGAGCCAAAACCTACACTCTGAGACAGGAAGCAGCCAATTAGACAAAGGGAGTGTACTATGACCCCGGATTTCTCTGTGATGTCATACATTCAGGCTTTCAATACAACAAAGCACATCTATTCTTTGGGGTTCACAGGGACTCTGGGTTTTCCCTATATTGACTCATTGTTTTTATTTTTTACCCTCCTAATTTCAAGTGGGGTATTTGTCAAGATTACAAATGAATAAACAATAAATCTCTACTGTTATTTTGTAATAAACCCAGTGTCATCCACCAGTTGACTCTCTATCTGTTGAATTAGCCCAGGGAAGAGGTTAGTCAAAACCTGATATATTAGCCCACGGGGACAAGGTTAGTCAAAACCTGATGAATTAGCCCTGGGACGAGGTTAGTCAAAACCTGATGAATTAGCCCTGGGAAGAGGTTAGTCAAAACCTGTTGAATTAGCCCTGGGACGAGGTTAGTCAAAACCTGTTGAATTAGCCCTGGGACGAGGTTAGTCAAAACCTGTTGAATTAGCCCAGGAAAGAGGTTAGTCAAAACCTGATGAATTAGCCCGGGGACGAGGTTAGTCAAAACCTGATGAATTAGCCCAGGAAAGAGGTTAGTCAAAACCTGATGAATTAGCCCGGGGACGAGGTTAGTCAAAACCTGATGAATTAGCCCGGGGACGAGGTTAGTCAAAACCTGTTGAATTAGCCCTGGGACGAGGTTAGTCAAAACCTGATGAATTAGTCCGGGGACGAGGTTAGTCAAAACCTGTTGAATTAGCCCAGGGAAGAGATTAGTCAAAACCTGATGAATTAGCCCTGGGACGAGGTTAGTCAAAACCTGATGAATTAGCCCTGGGACGAGGTTAGTCAAAACCTGATGAATTAGCCCTGGGACGAGGTTAGTCAAAACCTGATGAATTAGCCCTGGGACGAGGTTAGTCAAAACCTGTTGAATTAGCCCTGGGACGAGGTTAGTCAAAACCTGATGAATTAGCCCAGGGAAGAGGTTAGTCAAAACCTGTTGAATTAGCCCTGGGACGAGGTTAGTCAAAACCTGTTGAATTAGCCCACGGGGACGAGGTTAGTCAAAACCTGATGAATTAGCCCAGGGAAGAGGTTAGTCAAAACCTGATTGAATTAGCCCTGGGACGAGGTTAGTCAAAACCTGTTGAATTAGCCCACGGGGACGAGGTTAGTCAAAACCTGTTGAATTAGCCCTGGGACGAGGTTAGTCAAAACCTGTTGAATTAGCCCACGGGGACGAGATTAGTCAAAACCTGTTGAATTAGCCCTGGGAGGAGGTTAGTCAAAACCTGTTGAATTAGCCCTGGGACGAGGTTAGTCAAAACCTGTTGAATTAGCCCTGGGACGAGGTTAGTCAAAACCTGTTGAATTAGCCCTGGGACGAGGTTAGTCAAAACCTGTTGAATTAGCCCTGGGACGAGGTTAGTCAAAACCTGTTGAATTAGCCCTGGGACGAGGTTAGTCAAAACCTGATGAATTAGCCCTGGGACGAGGTTAGTCAAAACCTGATGAATTAGCCCTGGGACGAGGTTAGTCAAAACCTGTTGAATTAGCCCTGGGAGGAGGTTTGTCAAAACCTGTTGAATTAGCCCTGGGAGGAGGTTTGTCAAAACCTGTTGAATTAGCCCTGGGACGAGGTTAGTCAAAACCTGATGAATTAGCCCTGGGACGAGGTTAGTCAAAACCTGTTGAATTAGCCCTGGGAGGAGGTTTGTCAAAACCTGTTGAATTAGCCCAGGGAAGAGGTTAGTCAAAACCTGTTGAATTAGCCCGGGGAAGAGGTTAGTCAAAACCTGTTGAATTAGCCCTGGGACGAGGTTAGTCAAAACCTGTTGAATTAGCCCTGGGACGAGGTTAGTCAAAACCTGTTGAATTAGCCCGGGGAAGAGGTTAGTCAAAACCTGTTGAATTAGCCCACGGGACGAGGTTAGTCAAAACCTGATGAATTAGCCCTGGGAGGAGGTTAGTCAAAACCTGTTGAATTAGCCCTGGGACGAGGTTAGTCAAAACCTGTTGAATTAGCCCATGGGGACGAGGTTAGTCAAAACCTGTTGAATTAGCCCATGGGGACGAGGTTAGTCAAAACCTGTTGAATTAGCCCTGGGGCGAGGTTAGTCAAAACCTGATGAATTAGCCCGGGGAAGAGGTTAGTCAAAACCTGATATATTAGCCCACGGGGACGAGGTTAGTCAAAACCTGATGAATTAGCCCTGGGTTGAGGTTAGTCAAAACCTGTTGAATTAGCCCTGGGGCGAGGTTAGTCAAAACCTGTTGAATTAGCCCGGGGACGAGGTTAGTCAAAACCTGTTGAATTAGCCCAGGGACGAGGTTAGTCAAAACCTGATGAATTAGCCCAGGGAAGAGGTTAGTCAAAACCTGATGAATTAGCCCAGGGAAGAGGTTAGTCAAAACCTGTTGAATTAGCCCAGGGAAGAGGTTAGTCAAAACCTGATGAATTAGCCCTGGGACGAGGTTAGTCAAAACCTGTTGAATTAGCCCAGGGAAGAGATTAGTCAAAACCTGATGAATTAGCCCAGGGAAGAGGTTAGTCAAAACCTGATGAATTAGCCCAGGGAAGAGGTTAGTCAAAACCTGTTGAATTAGCCCAGGGAAGAGGTTAGTCAAAACCTGATGAATTAGCCCTGGGACGAGGTTAGTCAAAACCTGTTGAATTAGCCCGTGGAAGAGGCTAGTCAAAACCTGTTGAATTAGCCCGGGGAAGAGGCTAGTCAAAACCTGTTGAATTAGCCCGGGGAAGAGGCTAGTCAAAACCTGTTGAATTAGCCCGGGGAAGAGGCTAGTCAAAACCTGTTGAATTAGCCCGGGGAAGAGGCTAGTCAAAACCTGTTGAATTAGCCCGGGGAAGAGGTTAGTCAAAACCATATAAAAAAACATCCACTTACAGGACCTTGTAAAAGTATTGAAACCCCTTGGATTTCTTCATATTTTATTGTATTACAAAGAGGGATTAAATTTGATTGAATTATATTTTTTGTCAACAATCTACATAAAATACTGTAATGTCAAAGTGGAAGAAAAATCTGGCCCATGTTGACTCCCACAGTCCCACAGTGTCAAGTTGGCTGGATGTCCTTTGGGTGGTGGACCATTCTTGATACACACGGTAAACTGTTGAGCATGACAAACCCAGCAGCGGTACAGTTCTTGACACAAACCGGTGCGCCTGGCACCTACTACCATACCCCGTTCAAAGGCAATCCGTGTGTCAATTGTGATAAGGCTGAAAAATCCTTCTTTAATTAACCTGTCTCCTCCCCTGCATCTATACTGTTTGAAGTAGATTTAACAGGTGACATCAGTAAGTGATCATAGCTTTCACCTGGATTCACCTGGTCAGTCTGTGTCATGGAAAGAGCAGGTGTTGTTATTGTTTTGTATAATCAGTGTAAAGTTGTTATAAAAAGTATTCATCCTCTTTGTTTAGGCAAGCCTAAATTAGTTCAGGAGTAAAATTCGGATTAACAAATCACATAATAAGTTACATGGACTCAGTCTGTGTGAAATAATAGGCATTTATATGATTTTCTTATGACTACCCCTTCCTCTGTCCACCATACATACAACATCTGTAAGGTCACTCAGTCAAGTAGTGAATTTCAAGCACAGATTCAACTACAAAGACCAGGGAGCTTTTCGAAAGCCTCATAAAGAAGGACAGTGATTGGTAGATGGGTAACAATAACAAATCAGACATTGAATATCTCTTTAAACATTGTCAAGTTAATAATTATGCTGTGGATGATGTATTAACCACCTAGACACATTGAAGATACAGTCCTCCTTCTGAACTGAGCTGCAGGACAGAAAGGAAACTGCTCAGTGATGTTACCATGAGGTCATTGGTCATTTTAAAAGAGCTACAGAGTTTAATGTCTGTGACGGGAGAGAACTGAGGATGGATCAACAACATTGTAGTGACTCCACAATAATGTCCTAAATGACAGATTGAAAAGAATACAAATATACTGAATAAAAATACTCCAAAACATGCATCTTGTATGCAACTAAAGTACTACTGCAAAAAAAAACACAGCAAAGGAATACACTTTTTGGGCTAAATGCAAAGCCGTATGTTCGGGGCAAATCCAACACAACACTGAGTAACTGATTCTCTTCATTTTCAAGCATGGTGTTGGCTGCATCATGGTGTGGGTATGCTTGACATCGACAATACTTACATCTGCTTGATAATTGCTGGCTAGCCATGATCCCCAACATCTTGACAGAGCTTCAAGAATTTTGAAAAGAATAATGTGCAAATATTGCACAATCCAGGAGTGTAAAGCTCTAAGAGACTTACCCAAGAAGACTCACAGCTGTAATCAATGCAAAAGGTGTTTCTAATGTCTTGACTTAGGGAGCTGAACACTTAGGCAATGACTGTATTTTTGTTATTTAATTTATATATTTTATACATTTTTATTACACTTTGACATTACAGAGTATTTTGTGTAGATTGTAAAAAAACAAAATACAATTAAATACATTTTCATCCCACTTTGGAATACAATAAAATATTAAGAAATCCAAGGGGTCTGAATGCTTTTGCAAGGCCCTGTTAGTCCTTGGGGCAATTATACAACTCATTATCATTATTTGTTCTGTTGGTTCATTTCCCACTTAACATCTCTGATGAAATGTTTGTCTAGTGGAGAGTGCAGACAGAGAAACATCTTCAGACCCCTTTCCTTTGTTACCGATGTTTCCATCCACACAGAGAGAGTTAATATGACATAGGTTAAGCCTTAGTTTCCTTTGTTACCGATGTTTCCATCCACACAGAGAGAGTTAATATGACATAGGTTAAGCCTTAGTTTCCTTTGTTACCGATGTTTCCATCCACACAGAGAGAGTTAATAGGTTAAGCCTTAGTCTCCATGTTTATTTATGATGGGTATGAAAGGAAGCAGAGACATATTCAAAAGGAAATGGCTCCTCTTTAGCCTCCCGGATGCAGACTGACGGCATTACAGACCACAGGAAGTGTGTGTGTGAGCAAAGACGTGAACCGAAGAGTCTAACTGTGATGCCTGCGCTGATCAGCAGACAACTGTATAATGTATGGTGGTGGTTTGGTTTAACTGTGATGCCTGCGCTGATCAGCAGACAACTGTAGAATGTATGTGTGGTGGTTTGTCAAGGGTTTGTGTGTGTGTATCTGTGTGTGTATCTGCGTGTGTATCTGTGTGTGTGTGTGTGTATCTGTGTGTGTGTGTGTGTGTGTGTGTGTGTGTGTGTGTGTGTGTGTGTGTGTGTGTGTGTGTGTGTGTGTGTGTGTGTGTGTGTGTGTGTGTGTGTGTGTGTGTGTGTGTGTGTGTGTGTGTGTGTGTGTGTGTGTGTGTGTCACTACTGTGTTTGAAGTGTCTGCATCCAGCCCCGTTGTCAACTTTGCTGAGTGTCATGTGACCTGGTGGTAAGAACAGGAACAACAGAGAAAACGGATGTTCTCAGTAGGGGTTCTCCTGGGGTGTGAGAGTGACGGGACACAGCACAACATCAGCAAAGTTTAGGGCAGTGTACCATTATCATTATTCTATTCCTACCATGATTTAGCTACCTTTAAGTTATGTCTGTGAAATAACAGAACCAAGTGCTTTCTAGCACACATTACTTCTGCATTGCGGCGTACACAATACATGACTCAGTATCCTCACCATTTGCCCTGGTGATTCCTGAACTGTTGCACAGTGTATCCAAACTCCTCTACAGCAGGTCCAGAAAATACCTTGGCTCCAGCAGTTCCCACATTAAAGGATAAGGACCCGGGGATGCTCCAACCTGCAGAGAGAGAGACCATCTTAAATAACAGACTCTCCTCCACATTACATGCTGCAGACAGCCAGAGTTCAGGGTTGGGTAAATCAGTAAGATAAATTGAATAACTTAAGCCTACACACTTTCATCACCTGTGATATGAGATATGAAGTGCTCAGCTTTTATGTGTGTTTGTGTGTGTGTGTGGGGCTGCGTAAGTGTGTGGGTGACTGTGTGTGTGTGTGTGTGTGTGTGTGTGGGGGGGGGGGGGCCTTGTTCCCAGGGTCCTGCAGTAGTACACAAATAACAACGACAACAACAACAACGCATACTGTATAGTACTATGCAAAGTCAGGTCTTATTACAGTAAGGTGTCAGAGGGATCGAATGGCAGACACATACAAACACATCCATCAAGACATAACAGCTTTTACGCATTCACAGTGAGACATGAAGATAGTATTCTTCCACCCTGTTAACTTCAGGTGTGAATATAATGACAAAGATAATAATAATCAACTTCATGTTTAGACAACCTAGCATGCACAATTCATACAGCAGCCCGAAGCTCAAATGTGATACTGCACATGTGCTAATTGTCCTATTGTAAAGCGAAGTAAGAATTTCAGATGCCTTAAATTTCCCGATAGCACTGAGGATGGTGTATCTAGAGACTGGGGGAATCTGGCCGTGGGTGACTGTGTCAGTGATCACCTATCTGGACAAGTCGCAGCATGACAATGTGTACAGATTACTGGTCTGAGGAGCAGACATGTCGGCGCAGTGGCAGGTCATAAGGAAAACACAGTATTTACAGGGGCCTACTGAGATGAGTGTGAGTGTTTATCAAACCACTACTTAGGCCTCCAAAGACAACAAAACAACACTCATGTCACGACACCATCCATCACAATAACAGAAACAACACAGAGAGACACTGAGGAACGCTAGAAACACTGGCAAAGTCCTTTTATTTTCTTAATGTCACTGACTTCGCTGATAGCTTCTTTAATCAGAGAAAGGTTTTACTTACTATGACTGTGATATGTGGTTGTCTTACCGAGGTGCCTTAAGATTAAAGAACTAACTGTAAGTCGCTTTGTGGTCTATCCTGGCTAAATCAAATGAATTACGATGAATGACGATGACGATGCTCTGGATAAGAGCGTCTGCTAAATGACTAAAATGTAAAATGTTAAATCTTCAGAACTGAACCAGCACAGAAATAATTAATGGGTTAGGATTTAGCCTTGCCCAATAAAGCATTTTTTAAAATCTACTCTTCACATACGCTGTGGGAGCCAATATAAATCGATTTAATAGACATTGTTCCGAACAAGGTGTATGAGCATTTTATACTGCAGACCAACAAAGAGCATTTTGCTAAGTAGGGTGGTGACACCAGAATCAAGTTCACATACTATAACAAGACCCAACCCAACACAGGCCAGGTGGACTTTACACTTCAAACAAATAGAGAAATGAGGCTCACACTTCCATAACTGTAGCATTTTGCTCCATACTACTTCACGGCTCAGATACTATAGGGAGAGGGATACTATTATCAAATTGTAATAACACTGTAAATAACTCCACAAACATTATGAACACCTGCTCTTTCCATGACATAGACTGACCAGGTGAATCCAGGTGAAAGCTATGATCCCTTATTGATGTCACCTGTTAAATCCACTTCAATCAGTGTAGATAAAGGGGAGGAGACAGGTTAAAGAAGGATTTTTAAGCCTTGAGACAATTGAGACATGGATTGTGTATGTCCGCCAATCAGAGGGTGAATGGGCAAGACAAAAGATTGAAGTGCCTTTGAACGGGGTATGGTAGTAGGTGCCAGGCGCACCGGTTTGTGTCAAGAACTGCAACGCTGCTGGGTTTTTCCACACTCAACAGTTTCCTGTGTGATGGTCCACCACCCAAAGGACATCCAGCCAACTTGACACAACTGTGGGAAGCATTGGAGTCAAAGTGGCCCAGCATCCCTGTGGAACACGTTCAACACCTTGTGGAGTCCATGCCCCGACGAGCTGAGGCTGTTCTGAGGTGTTTATGTATGTTAACATTATGGAAACTTCATCCTACACTATGACGATAGGATCAGATTCAAAAGTACAACTGAACTATTCCCTGGTGCTGTATTGGAATTGTTAACAGAATGTAAATACATACATGCCCACACAGCCCACACCAATGTATTAGTCATTCACAACTTCCTGTGTTTCAGGCTATTCCCTATATAGTGCACTACTTTTGACCAGGCTATTCCCTATATAGTGCACTACTTTTGACCAGGCTATTCCCTATATAGTGCACAACATTTGACCAGGCTATTCCCTATATAGTGCACAACATTTGACCAGGCTAT